>NC_143053.1:100787500-101087500 GCF_052426305.1 Pelodiscus sinensis | reverse complement strand
AAAAAACTGGGCTTCTTGTGTAGACAGCACACAAAGTTATTTCGGAATAATGGATGTTTTTCCAAAATAATTCTGCTGTGTAGACATACCTTTATTTTGCATATAAGAGAGGCTTATATTCTGCTCAAAATTGAACATTTTATTTTTTTATATATAAACCATATTTGCCACTATTACCTTGATTACTTCATGAACAGTTTAAAATCTGCTGCTCACAAAAGAATCACACAGAAATGCTAAAGTTCTTATTCACTTCCATTTGCCTTTATCAAACTTCTCTAGCTTAAAAAATTGTGTTACAAATTAGTACACAAATCCTGAATGTTCTTCACAAACAAAAAAAGGCCCCTAAACATTTTGGTTTACTCCTACCATGCACCTGAAGTAAATCCAACTGCTAAGTTTAAAGAGGGATATTTTCCAGTGGTGAATCAATTGCATGGTAATAAATGGTGATTTAGTTGCATAGGTCCATAGCCACAAGACATAATCCCATAATATACCTCTAATAAATGGGGTTAGCAAATAGGAACTGCCAAAAGTTGAAATGTTGCAATTACGCAGAGGCAACTCTAGTATCCACCATGCTGACCAGCTGATACCTATTTGAAGGGATGATGTCATGTTCCCTGATGAAATGCAGTGTTATCCATCTTTTAGACCCTGATTCATACATACACAAACTTATGTTTAACTTTAACTTACTGTGTAGTTTAAATTCAACTATAATAGGACTTATGCCCAAGTTTTATAGGTCAGTGACTTAGCTTGTTCTATAGGCTAGATTCACAAGAGGATTTAGACACTTAACTGCTACTTCAAGTGTCTAAATCCCAAATCAGGTCTCCCTTGGGTTTCACAAAAGCCCTAGGTCCCTAACATTACTGAGCACCTAAGCTTTAGCAGCAAAAGTTTCCCAGACAGCAGTTTCTGTCTCTGTGCATGTGCACTGTTTCTCTACTCACAGTGTTTGGACATCTATGCCCCAGGGCAACACGCTAACTTGCTTATGGAGCCTGTGCTGGGAAGTGTGCTCAGGACTCACCCACAAGATTGGGCCCTATGAATGTGGATAAAGCAGTAGGGGGTGGAGAATCACTGTAGAGAACTCACCTGACTGGAGGCAGATCCCCATTTAAATCCCTTCTGCCAGTCAGGTGGAAGGGTACCTGGAGCATGAGAATCTCCCATATCCCAGGTAGGAACCTTAAAGCACTTGCCAAAAGTTGTGAGGAAGCTCCTCCTGCTTCTTCCCTCTCTGGGTTCTTGCAAAAATGGCACCAAGACAGTGTATGTAGCTGAGAATCCCAAGCAGAGGATGCCCTCTCCTTGCAGACTGGGCATCAAACTCCCTGAGAGGGGCAAAATTTTGTACAACTCCCTAGACAGGGAGATGCCTACCTAGCATGCTAGTTTTTGTGAATCCTATTCTGAGGTGCTTATCTGTGCTCATTCATTATACAGGGAGCCTAAACACTGTCTTTTGTGAATCCCAGTGATTTCCTAGGTACTTAAAAGTTAGATATAGTGACATCTAGGGGCAGCAGGCCTATGTATCATTGTCAGTCTAACCTAGACGTGTTGTTGTGACAAGCACAGGTCAAAAAGTAATAGTTATGAAGAGAAATTGTTGGGTTTTGTTTCAGCAAAGAGAATCTAAACTGAAAATTTGCCATATATAGTGACTGCCATTAAAATGTCATCATTTACTAATAGTTATCAGCAGGCAGCATATAAAATACTGTGGTATTTCTACATGTATAAGAGTAGGCCACAGATTTTAAACTCCTGGCAGCTGGGACTATCTCTTAGTTATAAATTTGTATAGTACCCAGCCTACAATCATGAGCTGATTCCATAATACTGAGAATAATAACACTTTATAAGGGTGCTGTAATTACAGTTTATTTATGTTATAATTACCATGTAATTATATTGTAGTAGCACTTTTTGAGCAATGTAATTACCACTGGATTCCATTATGAGTCTATATGTATCATTCTTGAATGTGAAGTTCAAAATATGAAGTGTGAAACCTGAACTGTGGATCTCTTTATAGTTCTAAATGTACTGAGAGCCATTACTGATGCTCTGGTACTTAATGACTCAGTATTCAAACCAATGATTTGTGGATAGTTGTGTTTGTCCTATAAGTCCAATCCGTGGTTTGTCTTAGAAAGACATGTGACCATGCCATGTGATACTTGAATCCATCTTGCACCTGGTATTTTTTCATGAGTTTGGAACAAAGGGTTCCTGCCCTGGGGGAAAGTCTATTTAAGCAATGGGAAGCAATCAACCTTTGTCTTCAGCTGGCCTTTGAAACTGCTTGTCACACCCTAAAAGGATACAAAGAACTTTGAAGAAGCTATAGACCCAACTCAGAGGAAAGAACAGCTGGAGCTTTTACCTGAAATAAGAACAACTGTTTAGGGAAAGAATTTGCATGTAACAAATTTCTTATTGGATTAGAACTAGTTAAAGCACTTTTCTTCATTTAATTTAGTAACTTACTTTGTTCTGACTGTTTTCACTTGCAATCATTTAAATTATACTTTTAGTGCTTAAATAAAAAACCTTTTATCTATTTTCAAGCTCATTGTAAATAATTGTTACCAGGAGAGGGGGGAAAGAGCAACCACTGTGCATATCTCTCTTTCATTGATGAAGTGGGTGGACCTTATAATCTTTCTCTGTGTAAAAGTTTTACATAGAGTAAGATGGATTTATTTCATGTTTTGGTTCCATTTAGGGGTTGGTTTCCTTGATGCTGAACCTTAGAACTTGATCCTCACAGACCTGAACTGTTTCAGTGTCTGTGTAGCTCTGTGCTTTTTCTGGGGGTGATCAGAGGATCTGGTCCAACAGGACAGAGTGGTCGGGAACCCCGGGAAGCAGGAAAGTGGGCATCAATAGCATGATCAGCACACCAGGGGGCAATCCAAAGGGACTTCCGTGATTCAAACGCATCACAAACACCTCTAGCAATAAATGTCTCCTGCTATATTCTGTTCTTGGCTTTTCTGAGAAGCAGTGGTCTGGTACCAGTTTAGAATCATAGTGACTATTGTGACATAAATGCTTGTCCGTTAGGTGAAAAGAACATTAAGACATTTTATGTAAGCCACTGAACAGTCATCAGAAGACATAAGGGGAGAATTCAGGAGCAATTATGTTGATAACACCTCTCCCAACCTAATAGTTTTATCTTATATACACAGTAAAATGTTTTGTTTTATGGTAACAGCCTCACTTTGCAAAAGCAACATTCCATTGCTAAGCAAATGATTAATGTTTGCGGTCAGTTCAGACTGGGCCAAATCCAGATCAATAATCTGGAAATGAAAGAGTTTCCATCCCACTGACAATCAGTTGAACTGCCAATATAACGTTAAAATAGACCCTATGTGAACCAGGTTTTCTGTGTCAATGTCTGAAGTGGTGATCACTTTCAGCTAAACCTGACAAACACATTAGCATTTTCATTTGCAAATCATCATATGGTTTGGGCCTTTGGGCCCTGATTATCTAAAAGACAAATGCTTTTTTTAACTTCAGATGTCCATAAATACAAGGTCTAGTTCAAACACAATCTGTTGTATTAGATTTCATGACAAGCATAATAAACCTACATCTTCTTTAGCAGCTACATTTGGAATTTTACAGCTGCAGAAGTTATCAGGTCTGGTATACTACACTATCTTCTTAACACATTCATTTATTATGCGCTCCTCTTAAAGAGGAATAAAACTTAAGGTGTTCCCATTTTGGTGTTTCACTTTTATTTTTATATGGCCAAGCACAAATTAACCTGTTTCTATGCTTGATAAAAGATGCTAATAATTTTTAAATGTTCATAAGAATCACCGTGTGTTCATCCTTCTTCAATTTAAGACTATATTTATCTATATTTATTACAGCACACACATTCCTGTTAAAGGAGTTCAACATTTATTACAGATCATGTCAAGTAACATCATGAGTTAATGCAAGCGGATGCACCATAAATGAAAAATTTTAAGAAATAAGTGCCTGAAGACCAAGTAAAATGTATATTTAAAATGCAGTTTAAAAATGATCTATGCACAAACTTCATTACTGCTTAAGAGGAAATATGTAGGAGCTTTTAGCTACTTACAAATAATGCCTAAAGTGTTTGAGGTAGGGAAGAAATGAAAAGGCGCTACATTATTTTAGGTACTATCACTTGAACTGATCTATATCAAAACACAAGTCCATTTACTACATATTATGGCTTGGATCATCTCTTAGAATAGACATACTCATATGAAGAGATATGCATGTGGAAAGTTCCATATGAATGACATCTTTGAGATTTTTTTCTTTGTGGGAATTGAGGAGACAGTCCTCATCACCTTGCTCATGGAATGGCTAACAGTTTAATATATTTTAGATTTTATGGCCAAAACAGACAATTATATGAACAGAATATAATCCCGACTACTAATGTCCTTGGTGCTTTAAAAAGACCAGTTTTACAAAGCTGAAAATCACGATGAGCAAAACTAACAGAGGGTATGTCTACACTGCCACCCTAGTTCGAACTAATGTAGGCATTTGAAGTTGCAAATGAAGCCTGGGATTTAAATTTCCCGGGCTTCATTTGCATCTTGCCGGGCGCCGCCATTTTTAAATCCCCCTTAGTGCGGACTCCGTGCCCGCAGCTACACGCGGCATGGAGTAGGTAGTTCGAATTAGGCTCTCTAATTCGAACTACCGGTACACCTCGTTCCACAAGAAGTAACCGTAGTTCGAATTAGATGGAAAAATGTGGAAACTGATTGCAATCAGTGGAAATTGGTAGTTAGGAATTTCTGGCAATTGCTAATGGGAGGTAACAGTGTCAGTGAAAAATCTGTGGTCAGAGGGTTAAGAATGAAGAATTCTTTAAATTTAGCACAAACAATGATAAACTGACACTGGTAGAGGTTCACTACTAGGTAAGGATGTTAATACTTTCAGTCATGATTTCAGGGATTGTGTTGTACTTTACTCCACAAGTAGCTCCATCTATTTCAGAGGGACTCCTTGCACCACAATTCAGCATTGTTTGGCATCAACTGCAATTTCATATACGTTCATTTAAATCAGTTCATATAGTTGATTTAAAATTCAATCCATTTGCCAGTAGCCACTTTTCTCCTTTCCATGCATGCCATATGAAAATTCTGAGAGTCTGCATAATGTAATAGAAACGGGATAGACCGTAGTCTTTCTGATTATTAGGTATTGCTGTGCTGTGTTTGTTTTAAAACATAAATGCAAAGTAATAATTAAAAGCTATTAAATTATTAAATATAATACTTCAACACTAAGACTAATGTTAATTGGCAGTGGATAGAAACAAACATGCTCCTCTAATTTCCCCTCCCAATCTACTTGCTTCATTTACTTCCCTGCTCTTCCCATTCCTTTACTGTGTTCTCTTAGGGTATGTCTTCACTACAGAGTTTGTCAGAAAAATGGCCATTTTTCCGATAAAACCTGAGTTATGTCCACACTGCAAGTGCATTGACAGAAAATCGAAAGAACAGAGGGGTTTTGCAGTACAGCCTCTTCCCGACTTACGAACCAGTTACAGACCAAGCAATTGGTCGTAACTTGGTTTGTTCGTAAGTCGGACGCCATAAAGTTACATGTGACCACGCTGTTCATAAGTGCGGATCGTGTTCGTAACTCAGAGTCCGCCATTTATGACAGGTTTGGATGTAAATGCGAACCGTTGTAAGTCAACCGTTCGCAATTCGGGGACCGGCTGTATTGGTATTCCTCAGTCTACGAGGAAGAAGTATTTTTGCGAAAAGGCGTGTGTGGACGGGGAGGAAGGTTTTTTTGTGGAAGAAGAGGCCTCCAGGAAAAAGCACAGGTGCCCTGGTGGCCACTCCATACAAAATAATCACAACGCTATAGTTACTATCTCCTGGCCCCTCTTAAAGCTGCAGGCACCCTGGACAAGCCTTGTGGCAGGAAGTCAGACAGATCAGCACCCTGATGGCGGAGCTCTCCCTGTGACAGCCATTGCCAGTCATGTCCAACCCTGAAGCTCCCCGCGAACCTCCTGGTCTTCCCAGGACCCACCCAGGGGGATGAAGAGGTGTTCCCCGTCATGGTCAGGCCCAGAGATTCAGTCCCTCCTCGAGGTGAGGAGGAGATGCTGCAGGATCCCTGGGTCAAGCAGCGAAATGCCAACATTTATGGCTAGATGGCCGCATCCTTGGTGGAGCATGGAGATCTATGGAACAGGTCTGGAGTAAGGTGAAAGAGCTCTGCCAGGGATATGTCAAGGCCACAGAGTGCAGCTCCCGCTCAGGGGCAGGACCCCACAGCTGCCCCCTACTATAGGGAGCTGCACCAAATGTCTTCCCCACCCATTCTGGTAGACTCCGGAGTTGAGACCCCCATCATCATCTGGCTGGAGGTCGCCCAGGAGGAGGAGCAGGAGCAGGAGGGTCAGGGCCAGCTGGCTGTGGCAGAGGAGGAGGAGATGGGCACCATGAGCCTCTCTCTCAAGCTGGTTCCTGTGAGCCAAGACGTCTCCAAGGCCTCCTTGGATGCTGTGGAGGGATCTTCAGGTGAGTGGTCTCATTTTGTCACACACGCAGGATGAGGGAGGTGGGCGCACAGGAGGCGGGGGGAGAGTGTCACTCAGGATGCTCGGGCTGCACACCGTGCTGTTGTCCATGCATGTGCAACCATGTGATGCATTACTGTGTGGCACGTGGACACAGCAGGCAGCCCCTGAACATGCCCAGGATCCTGCTCCAGGCTCAGGAGAGGTCACACACGTTCTGCCATGGGGCAGGGGGGAACCTAAGCAGAGCACCCCATCTGGAAGCAGGCTAGTCACAAGGGCGCAGGCACAACCCCACACAGACTGAGGAGTGTCGCACACAGCATGCAGACATGCCTGCATGTGAGAGGCAGCAGCCGCTCCCACACACAGCCTAGTGACCCGTACCTGTGTGTGCAGACCCCGGGGAGGCCCACACTGCTCCTGGCTCCTCTGCCATCCATGAGGGGATCCCACTGTGACTGAACACTTCCCTTGGCTGCTTGTCCATGGGCCAAGGGGGGCTGGGAAGCAGGCAGCATGGTCCTCTGGGCACGTTGGGGCTCCTGTGAGACAGGGCCTGCTATGCAGTCCACACATGGCCTTGTACCCGGATATCCCCCTCCTCTGGACCGTGGACTGTTGGTCGCCACTCACAGAGGAGGGTACAGTCTCAGGAACAGTGTCTGCAGGGAGGTCTGACCGCCTCTTCCTCTTGTGTGTTCTCCACAACCGGGCCAACTGGGATTGAGGGCTGACCCACACCACCGGAGCCACCCTCCAGATCCCAGGGGACCCGAAGGTGCACCAGGGTCCAAGAAGACCTGATGCGGCAGCATATTGGTGTCCTTCAGGACATCAACCAGAGCCTAGCACACAAGGTCCATGCTGACCTGGAGGGCAGGACAGCGCCTGGGACCAACTCATGCAGCGGTGTGACACCATGTGTAGCATCATGTCACGCATGGTGACATACCCACCTGAGGCTACTGCTCCTGGTTCCAGCCTTCTGCCCCCCCCCACTATGCCCATTCCCCCTCCACCTGCTCTACTACTATGCCTCTGCTCCCTCCCTAGGTGATGCCCATGCCCCTACCCTAGCAATGCCCATGCCCCCTCTCCAAGTGATGTCTATGGCCCCACTCTGTGCTCCCCTGCCAACCCTGACCCTGCTCCAGTCCCACCTCCTATTCCCCCCCTGTGCTCCCCAGACCCTTACAACCCCGACGAGGTCCCCACACCTGAGATGACACCTTTAGCTGCCCACCTTCCCCTCCCAGTTCTGAGCCCCCCTTCCAGTTTTGAAACCCCCCCCCCGCCTACCTTTTCACAATGTTTCATTAATACAGACTTCATTTTTTGTAAAACCGAACAGGTGTGTTTATTGGGGGGTCAGGGAAGGTGGGGAAAGGATAAAGCAGGAAGCCAGAAGCCCCTATTGGGGAGAGTTACTGGGGTCCTTGAGAGAACCTTTCCCTCAGGGCCTGGCAGATGGCAACTGTCTGGAGCTGCTTGAATGCACGGCCCTCATGGCCATCTTCTGCCCCGCACCCCGGGAGGAAGGTATCACATAAAAGTCATATGTGGGTCCTGCAGCTTAGCAGGCCTGGGATGAAAGTTTCCATCCCTGCTGTACCCAGCTTAGCATAGCCTGGGACCCTGCAAGTGCAAACAGCAGCTGCAGGTTTTATCAGCTTTAATCCATGCCTTGAGCTGGGAAGCTACTAAGCAGTAAACAAGTTTGACCTCAGTCTCAGCTCATAAGAGTGACAAGAATGGCATTGAGCCAAGTACACGCATACCCACTAAATAACTGTAGTATAACTAGTGTAGGGAATCTCGTGCTCGCTGAATCTCACCAGGGACCTAGATCTTGAAGGGTGCCCTGGATCCCCCTAGCTGGAGCCACGTCCACTGCGGCAGGGTGCGAGGTGACTGGAATGGGACTTCCCACAGACTGAAGGGGCGTAAGCATTTGCAAGTGCCTGTTACTCTTTTATGCATTGCTCTGCCTATGCTTATTGGCGTATTACTTTGCAGTACTTGTGTAACCATCTGGCAGTATTAAGCCTGTAATAGTAGTGATGTAGTGAGATTAATAAAAGCAACTATCCCTAATTGACTTTTCTTGAAGCGAATCCACAACCTGTTTGGCCCTGCCCCTGTGTGTTGACAGAAGGCCTCCCCGTTCCGCTCCATAATATTGTGGAGGACGCAACATGGTGCCACCACCTCGGGGATGTTGTGCTCCCCTATGTCCAGGCAGGCAAGGAGGAACTGGAAATGTGCCTCGAGGTGGCCAAAGGCGCACTCAACTTGTATCTGGGCTCGATTCAGGGGGTCATTGAATTGTTCCCTGCTGGGATCCTGGTGGCCAGAGTATGGCTTCATTAACTATGGCATAGTTTCATTAACCACAGCATGAGGGGGTATGCTGCATTCCCCGCTATGCACAGTGGCTTGTGTATGTTCCCAACCACAAAGTCCGAACAGGGGGGGAAATGTGCCTGCCTCCAACTTACCGTAGAGGCTTGAGTTCCTAAAGACCTGTGTGCCCTGCGACCACCAAACAAAAATGTCAGTAAATTGTCCCCAGTGGTCAACCAGGGCCTGCAGGACAATGGAAAAGTAGTCCTTCCGGTTAATGTACTGGGCCGCTTGTTGGTCTGGTGCTTGGAGGGGGATGTGGGTCCCGTCAATCACTCCCCTGAAGTTCGGGAACCCCAGGGCAGCAAATACAGCCCTGGTCACGTCCAGGTCTCCCAGATGGATGACTCTCCTCAGCAGGAGGGAGTTGATGGCCCTCGCCACCTGCAGAAGGAGACAAACACACACACAAAACAGAGCATGAGAGAGGGGGTGCCTGAGCCCTCAGGAGGTTCCCACCCTGCTCCCCTTCCCTGCCCCCCCAAACACCCTAGGAGCCACCTCCTATTAGGCTGCTCTCCTCCCCCCCCCCCCCCCAGCAGCACAGCTGTGTGAGAGCAGGATGGCACAAGTCCCTGGGAATGGGGCTTTACACCCACTCCAGCCCCCCAACCTTCTGCCCCCCTCTCCCAAGGATCCCCTTTATCCCACACTCTCTCCCCCACCTCTGCAGGGACTGCAGCCCAAGAGTGCCTTACCTTTATGAGGAGGGCCCCAATGGAGGACTTCCCCATGCCAAACTGGTTGCCCACCAACTGGTAGCTGTTGGTGGTGGCAAGCTTCCATATGGCGATGGTGACCCATTTCTTCAGGGGGAATGGTGGGCTGCAGGTGGGTGGCGTGTCTTTGGAGGGCAGGGGTGATACGGGCACACAGCTCCAAAAAGGTGTCTTTCTACATGTGGAAATTTTGGAGCCGCTGCTGGTCGTCCCACTGCTCCATGACCAGCCAGTCCCACCAATCCGAACTGGTGTCGAGCCTCTAGAAACAACTCTCCACCGTAGGGTGCAGTTGCCGGAGCGGAGCAGCCGCAGCCATAGAGAGGGTCCCCAGAATGAGCTTGGGGTCCAGGTCATGCAGGACCAGGAAGGCAGCTGGCAGAATGTGCTGCAAAAACTGCAGCATGGTCATGTGGTGCCATCACATGCCCAGGGGCATCTCCAGCTCCATGGCACAAAGGAAAAAGCTGTAGCATCCAAAAAAAGAACAGGGAAATCACAGCAGGCGCTGCTGAAGGTTTGCTGTCCCTTGAAGAGGTAGCAAGCACACAGCAGAAGCAGAGAAACGGCTTCCCAGAGGGGTCCCTTTAAGCGTGTGACTCTGCAAGGCTCCGGCACCAGCACTTCGAAGCAACTGGTGACCTAAAGCCCTGGCTGAACTGGTTCCGGGTGGCCTTTTATGTGAGAGAGCATCAGTCTGGACGCTCTCTTTTGCAAAAGCGCATTGCTTTTTTCATGCACTTTTGTGTGTGGACGTGCTCTTGCACAAGAAGATCTCTTCCAAAAAAGGGTTCTTGCGCAAGAAGCCTGTAGTCTAAACGTAGCCTCAATGTTCTCCTTTTATTGTTTTGGCAGGAGACAAACAAATGAAATATACATTAAAAAGACTAATGTTTTCATTAAGATAACAGTCTATATTTGAAAATCATTTTTACAATACTTTGGATTTGATTATATTGGAGGACATTTTAAATAATAAAAATGTGTGACACAGTGGTAATTCAAAGCATTTCCAAACATGTGTGTGGAATAGTTGTCAGGGAGAGGCCTGTGTGTGATGATTATGCTTGTGTCCAAAGGTTGCACATATTTAAAGAGTGATTTTTATACAACATAACATGAGTAAACTTATTTATATTTTAGACAATATTATATGAAAAAATATGATAGATTTCCTAAAGTTTTTCCTTATCATATGATTTGATCAAGAAAACAAGGAAATAAAAAATGGCAATGTTATTATACAAGAAAGAAAAGTAAAAATTTCCCCATTTTCTCCCTCTTATTTCTTTCCTGAGGTCAAAGTCCTTTGGGTCTCTATTATTTAATTCACCCTGTATGAAATTCCAGCAAATGAAACCTTGTCCTGTGTTTGTGGCTAATTATTAGCCAGCTCTAAGCCCTGTTGAGTCAGGTTACAGTGTGGAATACCCATTTCTCAGGAAACTCTCTTTCCTCCCTCAGAAGAGGCCACTCACTGACAATCCCTTCACAGGCTGTGACAAAAGCCTTTCCGCTATTCTTCTTCAGAAGAATATATATTTTACCCTTCTGAGATGAAAAGACGAAGGGGCTCAAGCTAAGAAGAGATGACCAGGAGGCTAGTGACAGCAGTCAGTTGAGATCCTTTCAGAGATGCTCTCAAGCATAAATATTTAATCTCCTTCGTTCCCCCTAGTGTGAATGATTTTTTCCCCTTCAAGTATCAAAACAAAGTTTTTGAAATGCATATAACCCTGATATTTGATCCAGGGCCTCTAAGGGTCAAATATGCACTGACCAGGCTCTTAGAGCCTGCAGAGTTTTCAGGTGGTCACTTTGCACACACCAGGTCATCAATCAAGCAATAATCACCAGGACAAATGGGGGAAGGTGCTGGTACAGATGGCTTAAAAGGCCTGGACAGCTGGTCTACTTCAAGCATCCTTTTTGTAAGTTTCAGCTTTTGGCCCTCCATGTTTAAGGGGAATTAAAGCCAGTTATAAGCTCCAGTAGCTTATCACTGTAGCTGTTTGCTTTTGAAAACAAAACAAATATGCTACATCATACATCCATATTTTGTTTTAGCATTAAAGGTCACATCTTCTCAATTAACAGGCCCAAAAGCTGTTTTGCACTTGTATTGTTATTTGTTCAATTGTATTCATTTGGGATCCTTGCTCTTTTCCTGATCTTGTTCTTTCAATAATTGATTTAGCAGAAAAAGAGGGCAAGGAGGATGTAGAATTAGAGGAAAAAGAGAGAAGTTCACATTTGCATTACTATAGGTAATTTCTCCCAGTCCAGAAACAGACTATGGCAAAGTGCAATGAGCTTCCTAGAGAGAAAAGATACACTCATCTGAAACTGGGCCAAGAAGCTTCAGATTTTGTTTATTGCATAATCATCCTTATGGGTAAGTTAGTAACCATTCTCAAAATGTTGATCGCATCTGTTTATCAAGTAATATTTAGTTTTATTATTAGCTTTTCAAGAGAATAGGAGGAAATGGTTGGCAGCAAAAAGTGTGAAATCATTCTGTCTCTCACCAAGGGAGAAGCAAAATTGACAACCTCCTCCACTCCCAGTATGTCATAACTAGAAATTAGAGCTGCATCAAACTGTTCACTACAGCTGTAAACTCTGGCAAAAGAAAAAGCCCCTCAAAAACTATCTGTCATTTACTTAATAGACTATTTACTGAGAACTGAATATACTGCAATGAAGAAGGGGGCTTTGGAAAAGCCTGGATGAGCATAACAAATTCAGCACTTTCTAGAGGTTAAAAATATTTTAAAGTATACTTCCCTTTTTCTCTTACCATTCTTAGGAGTCACTTGAAAAGACTTCAAATTTTAGAACTTATGAAAATATTGTGTACTGATTTCAATCATCTCTAAGTCTAAAGACACACAATCAGAAATGTAGCTCAGAAATATAGTATGCAAAAATTTGAACCAGAGAGAGATTTGGAAAATTCAAACATAGGAGCTAAAAAGAGATTCAGAAACAACTTGCAGAATGAAATCTGCATTATGGTTTAATTCTATTTAAAACAAAACTGCATTTCAGACTTCTTGCCTTCTCACTACAAGAGAAGGTAGAAGGGCAGGGGAAGGGGGGAGAGAGAGAGAAAACAAGCTTTGAAATACTTCCTGTTTTCTTATCCCCAAAATAAAACAAAAGTAAAACTGCGAGAAAGAGGAAAGCAAGAGTTGTGGTGTTTGAGCTAGACAATTGCCACTTCTTCCTACTTTGCTGGCATTGTTGCTGCTTGAAGTGTCATTGTAATAAGCCCAGAAAAAAAAAGCAAGACATTGTAAAGAAAATACTATAGGACTAATGGTTCTAAATACATCCAGTGAAAGGCCTTGAATGTGACCATGTCCAGTAGCAGTTTATTTCTAGAGTCCATCAATACTATTATATATGGCAACCAGGGAGTGAATGAAGTCTCACTTGTGATGGCTGTATTATGAGCACTTCATAATATTTCCAGCCTTTGCTGGCCTAGCAAGTGGGGTAATAGCTTTGCACCTAGTTGCCATGACAGATCCCATGTGGCAGCGTACTTCATTGCCTCCAGACCACCTCCCCCGTGTGGAAAATATTTTACTCTGAGGTGACATAGGCCAAAAGTTTTGTGGGGGATATATGAGTGACAAAATAAGCTATAGTATGGCAAACCTGGCACCCATTTATATATATTGTGTGCAGTACTTAGAAATGATTCATCCTCTACACGGTGAGACTACAAATTACCATACTTGACCCCAGTGAGTGATCATTATTCAGTGTTTCCTCTTCTAGTACTAGATCCTTCAAGAGGAAATAATCTAGAACTGCTGTAGCGGCAATAGGAATTAAAGAACTTTTGGCAGTGTAGAAGCAGTGTCCATCTCGTTTCAGTTGAACTAAGCTCTTCAGTATTGTGGAGACGGGTTATGAATCCAATAGCAAAACTTCAGAGGGGTGGTAGCAGAGAGGGTCTCGCGTTCAACCTGCGGGGAAAGGGGCGGAAATGTCAAATCCTTTGTCCCCATTACCTGTATCCTCAACCACTGCTACTTTGCTGTTGTTAGGCTGGCAAATTCAGAATCCAACATCTGCAATGCACACCTGGTTAAGGCTGTAACTGAGCCACTGCTGTGTCATGTGCAGATCATGCCAAATGCAGCTGCTTTACTTCAGGTGGGCTAGGCAAAGCCATTAAAGATGCAGACCACAGCATAACAAACCAGGTGGTGCACATTCACAGACAGCGTTGTTTCCCAAGGCATTAACCATGCTGCTTGAAGTTGCCATAGGCTTTGTGGACATTAGTGGTTTAACGAAGCCCTAGAGGGTCTTGGGCCTAGAATAGGTAAAGGCCCTGTAAAAATCTTCCTGGGCAGTCTCCCTAGTTGGGTTGGGGATCCTCGTCATGCCCAGTTTCCATCACAGAGCTGGCCAAATACAGGCAACAGCCTGTTAGTCATGGTAGTTCCACCCCTTCCCCCTCTTTTGTGGGCCTGCTGACTTCTAGGTGGGGGAAAAAGCAAAAGTTCAGGTCAACATGAACCAAGCCCTGTCCTGGGTCATTTAACAGGTGGTGGTGGGGGGAAGTCTGCACTCCAGTGGTGCCAAGGTAGCAGCTCTGTTGGAGCCCTTATTGCTAGGTGGTCGTCAGCCCTTCCCCATCAGACTTACCTCTGGGATTTTCTGAACTCCTTGCAGAGCTGGGAAGTTTCTGGCATAAGGGTTTCTCCAGCTTTTCTGGAAGTTACTCTAGTCTCTCCCTTCTCAGGGCTTCCCTGTTGTGCACTGTAGTGTTTTCTTTTTAACCACCACCCCCTTTATCATTCAAGACTGATAGATCTGGAGGGGCAGGGCAATTGTAGCCTCCCAAGAGCTTTCCCTGTCAGCATGGGTTTTAGATACCTCATCACATACACTCCCCCCCAAATACCAGTCTGGTGAGTTATGTTTTGTGGGAGGCATGTAGTCCTTGTCAGGTGTAGTGTCCATGCCCTTGACAAGTCATAAACATTTTCTGAGCCTTGCTGGCTCCATGGAATCTGTACAGTTGTAGGGCTAGATAGCAGTACATACTCTATTTATGTCGTTCATCATGGGCAGCCACTAGATGGGCATGTGGTTAAAAAGGAGGTCTCTTATAGATAATAATGTAAGGCACCCGCTGCTCATTTAGCAGTCAGGGCCTCCTTTTTAATTACTGAGTATGCATTTTAAAAGAGAAATAATTTCTGGCTTAGGTACCATATGGAATGTTCCTCTCCCAGGAAGATCTGAGAGAGAACTATTCCAAGTCCCATATTCAATGTGTCTGTGGGATATAAACTCCTTTCAAAAAAGTCCTGGTTGAAGAGCACTGTTTTATTGTTCTAAACTCCGTTTCAGTGTTCTAAAGGGTTTATTGCAAGCATCAGACCACTGCACCTTCCATGCGTTTCCTATCCCTCACAAGCTCAATGAAAGGGACTGTGATAGTTGCAAAGCTCAGCACAAAATACCTGCAATAGACAGCCAAATCCAGAAACTGTCTGACTTGCTTCTTGTTTGTGGGCCTCGAGTAGTAGGCCAAAACTTTTACCTCGTCCACACATGGGCATATCTGTCCATGTCCCACCATACATCCCAGGTCTCTGGCTTTATGGTTCTCGATCCTGCACATAGACAGTTAGGCCAGCACTGATGTGCAACTGCAATATAGTGGCGACGTGGCTGCTTCCTTGTCTGTGTATAACCATGCGGTCTAAACAAGCACAACTCTGAAAATCTTACTAACAAACCAGAAGCAGACAAAAAATCCAATCATCCCTGTAAAAAGAAAAAAAATATCAAAACCATGATCATCGTATACCCAAAGTATAAAATGGTACTAGCAGTCCCTGTTATTTTGAATTTAGAGAAGAAGCAACGAACCGCATAGATAAAAAGATAGATGGCTGTAAAGCTGCTTGTTAAGAACAATCTCCACCACCAAAGATAGTCCTCTGCTCATAGATGGAAATAGCACAGCAAGACTGTAGCTTCAGAACATGTAATAGGAAGAATTATAAATACTAAGAATAGGAACTCAAAATGTAGTACATTTGATGGGACCAAATGCTGTTTAGAATGAAAAAAAGCTGAATAAAAATACAACCAAATGGCAAGATGCCACCCATGATGATACCAGGCAACCATGTAGAAAGAAGAGTCAGGCTATTAGTATATTCATCACCACCACTTAAATTGGGATCTCAGACTTATGACCATCTGCATCCCGAATAATTCTACAATCTGACCTACTCCCAGCTGCTGGCATGTGAGTCCCTGCAGCCCAGGGTGTGTGTATGTGTCTGTACTAAGGACATTAAATATCGGTTAATTTCCATTGACTACTCGGTCACTTTCGCATTCCTCCTTGGAAATGTACAATGCAGAACTCCACATTCAGCCTGAGGCCAGTGGGAAATACCCCTGACTCCGGACTGCACGTGGGTGTGCCAGCTTTGACATGTACAAGAGTGCTCAGTGGGGGCTCTTGTGTATTTCAATGCAGACGTGCATTCATGGAGCCTTGGGTCAGTGGGCTCCATGCTGCACTGCCACTTTGAAATGCCACGTGGAGCCTGGGATCAGCATTTGCTTATTGGATAGTCGACTAGTCCTTATCATCCTTAGTCTGTACCCTTCTCCCAAGTCCAGCTCCTGATTCACCCATGCCATCTCTTCCCACCCCTACTCTGCCCTCTCCCCCTATTGCTCCCCTTCCCATAAGTCCCCTCCCCACAGGGACATTACCTCGGGGATTGCCAAAGAGCCTAGAACAGGGAGGTAATAGGGTCAGCAACCCTCCGCTGCATTCACTGTGGCAGCAGGAGCTGCCCGGAAGCAAAGCAATGCAGCAGTCTCCGCTCTGCTGACATCTCCCTGGCCAGCCCAGTTGCTCTGCTTCACTGCAGCAGAGGGAATTGTAGTGCCCAGAGCGGGCTCACTTGGGAGATGATGGAGGAGTGGGACTGGCTTCTGCGTAGCTCCATTTCCCTGTGGCGCCTGCTGCTGCAATAGGTGTGAGGAGACCCAACCCCTACTGTCAGTTTCAGCCTTCCCCGGGCCCCTGGGAAGTCCTGAGTATGGGAGTCCATCCCATCCAGAGAACAGTTGTGACACCACCAAGGGACCCTCCAAAGCGTTGAACCCCTGGTGGCCACACTGAACTTTTCTATGGACAGGATAGCTCTGCACACACCTCTTCCTGCCAACAGGGACATGCCGGCAGTGATTCCGAGTGAGCAGCCAGAAGCTACTCTAGCCCCATTGCGTTATTGGTGGTGGTGGCGGGGCTGCTTAGGGTAGGTGGTTAAATCACCCAGGGGAAGTAGGCAGAGCAGGGGAGAAATGGAGGGGGGGGGGCGCACATCCTGACACACAGTACCAGAAGAACACACTGTGACACCTGTCTCCTCCCTGGAAACCTGTAAGAAGGGGTGCCTGCTGGTCTTTTAGGAAATTTCAGGTAAATTGAGATTAAGATTGAGATCTTAATCTGAATGGTATTAGTGGCACAGACCTAACGATATGACTTCTTTCTGGAGTCAAGGGAATCTGCCAATAACCTTTTGTAAGATCAAGTGTAGATATGAACCTGTTGCCCTGAGATTTTGTAGTAGCTCATTTATCCTAGGTACGGGGTATGCATCAGTTTTGGAAATGTCATTAACCTTAGGAAAATCAATGCAAAATGTCATCATGTTGTCAGTATGTGGTGAAGCCTCATAGTCTTCATCCTAAAACCTATGTGATTCCTCAATCTCACGCAGGACCAGCATCATTTGTAGTTCAGTCTTTATGGTTCTCACATCCTCCTGGGTCAGGGTCAAGTCTCTTTTGGGTGCTTTCCAAATGACTGAGAATATGTAGGAGAAAAGCCTTTATCGGCTGGCAAAGTCAAATGATTTGGTTTGCCCTTAATGTCTCTGCCATTTCGAAATGGCTGGTCCTTATCATTGTTGGAGTCTTGGGGTCTGTGGCAAGGTGAATGGTAAAAATGATCTCCTTATCATGGTAGGTTTTCAGTAAGTTGATGTAATGTATCTGAGGTTCTCTCCTTTCCCCTGGGTTCCATATCTTCTAGTTTATGGGACTAAAATGACACAGTACCTGAAAATCCTATTAATTGTAGATAGACCTGGAGATTGTTTTGGCTTGCATGTCTCTATGGGAATGAGATAGCAAGATGTCTTCATCAGCAAAGCCTAACCTCTAAATTCTATGTAAAAGTTGAGGCTATGTCTACATTACAGAGTTAAAGAGGAAAAATGGCCGTTTTTCCACAAAAACTTGCGGAGCATCCACACCTCAAGTGCATTTTTATGCATGTAAATCTAAAGATTGGAGGGATTTTTGTGCAATTGGTAACCCTCATTCTACGAGGAAGAACACATTTTTGCGCTAAAGCTCCTGCACAAAGAGGCGTGTGTGAACGGGAAAGAGGGTTTTTTTGCACAAGAAGAGGGAAGAGGAAAAAGCACAGGTGCCCTGGTGGCCATTCTGTCCATATCACTACTTACATGCAAGAAAGCATCCATGCAGTCTGGATGCTCTCTTTCACAAAGATGCACTTTTGCATTGTGGATGTGCTCTTACTCAAGAAGTTTTTGCGGAAGATCTCTTCCGACAAAAGCTTCTTGCGCAAAAAGCCTGCAGTCTAGACATAGCCTGATTGTATGCCCCTTGCATGTTTTGTGGTTTTCCATTTTACCCCATCCATCACTAGTAACAAAAATATTATGGAAGCCACAAGACATCCTTCTCTGACACTCTGAGTAACTCTGAAAGGTTATATATTACTTGGCAGGTTGTATTTTCATAGAAGTACTGAATGATCAAAAATTTCAGATTTTTCAGAGATTGCATAGTGAAGTAGCAATTTTAATAAAACCATTTTATACTGTGCCGAAGGCTTTGTGGAAATCTGTAAAATTCATATAAAGTGGTTATTGCCATTTGATGAACAGTTTTATATAGGATCAGCTGCTATTTGATTTCTACATGATTTCTCCTAGCTGAGCCCTACCTGTTCTTATCATAACTTTGAATCTACCACTTTCTTTATTTTGTCTAGAATAAAAGAATAAATACCTCACATACATCATAGAATCACAGCAATGTTGGGGTGGAAGAGACCTTGTCAAGTCAACAAGCCTGGCCACTTGCTCTGATCTAGACCATCCCTTCAGATGTCTTTCCTAGCTGTTTTTAAAAAGCTTCCAGTGATAGAGACTCTACAGCCTCCCTTGGAAGTCTTCTTCAGACCTTAGTTGAAGTTGTTCCTAATATCTAACCTAAATCATCCTTGCTGGAAATTAAGCTCATTACTTCTTCTACCTTCAGTGGTCCTAGAGAACAATTGATCACCATCCTCTATTGAGACAGGCAGAAATTGATTCCCAACCAGTTTTTATACTGGCTGAGGTCTCCTTTCTTTGGCAACTTCTCTACATGACCCTTTTTCTGGGACATGGGAGCTGTCTTCCCATATCTTTTAAAAGGGACCTATCAAAATGTTTACCATGGGCTGACTTATAGATCTCCAGTGGAAGATTATCTGGCTGTGGTGCCTTTCCACTTTTTTTTTTTTTTTTTTTTTTTACCAGTTGACTGGTCTCTTTACTTCTTTTCTAGTAACAGGTCCTGCCTTGACATCTAAAAACTTGTGAACTCTGATACTTATACATATTTATGGCGTACTGAATTCTAAAAGTGTCTGAAGGAGTTTCTTGGGGGACCCCCATTCAGATAAATGGGAGTTCCTGGATCATTCAGAAAATGAAGGCATAAAATATGCTAGTGATCACTATGGTTTTATTTCCAGATTACATTCCAGAAACATCTATAGATATTTCTCATTCATTTTTACTGTTCCTGCTTTCATTGCCTTTATGGACAGATGGACGCTTTTCTGCTGGCAGAAATGACATTTGGACTATATTTCCTATTGGGCTTTGTTCCCTCTTCTGCCACTCCTCTCTCCCTCCCCCTCATCCCCACCGCCTCCCAGACTTCAGTAAAATACACTTCAGTGTTTGGGATTTCCCATTCATCCTTGATTAAAACAAAGCCAGTAAAGTTTCCCCCAGCAAACCATGTGCCTGTTTTAAAGCAGCAGCAGCCACCGGCTATGGTTTTGTTGAGGATGAAAAGAGGGCATCGCAGCTGTAAGGCAGCACAGACGTGTGAAATGGGTTTCACACGCTGCTCAGCTATCAGTGGGGTGGCCATGTATGATTCAGTCTGTATTAAGTCAAAAAAAAGGAAAAGCCTTCAAAGCCATGCCAGCCATCACCTCTTACAAACCCTAAGTACCCCTTTTGATTGCCATTGCTTTGCTGAAAATAACACATTTAGTCATTTGTCATAATTATAAGAGTCCCAATGACATGGAATGCAGGCCCGCCTTTTAATGCTGCCAAGACTGTTATAATACAGCCAGCAGGGGACTGCTGCTGTGAGCAAATCACAACGGCGGTGCCAGTTAAATTCCAACCGAAAGGTCATACGTGACCTTTGTGAGTAGTTCATCTCAAATGATTGATCTGCTAGCAACAAAACTAATAATTACACAGCTCTTCATTTCCATTCGTCTTTGTAACATGAAATTTATCCCAGTGTGAAGTATTCAGGCCAAGTAGGAGTAAATTGGTGAACCATAAACCTACTAAAACCCCACAGGTGCAACTCAAGTCTTCTCTTTTACCCCCTCCCCTCTTCCCACTTTGTGCACATGCTCACACACACAAGCTCTTTCTCTCACGCCCACACCCTCCCTCTGCAGATATTTCCTAAAGACAACCAAACAACACACTAGTTTGGGTTTAGATTTTTGCCTTCTATTTTCTATAAAATCAAAAGATCTTGAGCGTGCTTTCTTCCCATCTCATAAATGTGCTCGTTAGTGCTCGCTTGCATTTTCATTACACATAAAATCTTACAAAACTGGGGGTTGAAATTAACATCTTTTATATGAAGAGCGTGGCCAAGAATATTTTCTTCTGCTTCTCTTTAGGTTAACTAGATATTAGTCTTCCCAGGGCAATTTTGAAACAGATAGGTACAAATGTCTTTTCCTCACATAGAAAAAGACCCTCTGTCCCCAAGAATGAGTTCAGAACCTGTCAGCAGAGTGAGTGCAGGGCTCCCCAGATCGCTGTATTTGACAGAAACCATCAGCTGGAGCCAGGCATTTGCATTGTTCTGGGTGGAACCATTTCATTTTGATGGGCGGTCAGACAGCTTAGACAAAAGATCAACAAGCATTTTCAGGAAAGATCCCATTCTGAAAGGGGAGTACAGGATACACCAGGGGTACCTGGCAAAGCAAAGCAAAGGAGATTGTTTAAATGAAAAAAAAAGTTCCCTCTTTGCCTAATGTATAAAAAGCATCAGAAAACTTGATTTTCAAATGAAATAACATTGACCATCATAAAAGCCCTGAAAGGCAGTCTACTACATTATTACTCTGGGTTTGTCTACATGAACATTTAGTTGGCAGCAAGCATGCACTAGCCTGATACCCACTAACAGGTTGTTAGTGCGCTTTGATCTACTCGATTTGAAATGAAAGTAGACAAAAACACATGCATGCAGGGTTAATGCACATCAGCAGGGCTTACGTGGATAGTTAAGGCACTCACATTATTTCAAAATAACAAAGTGAGCATCCACACAGCAAGTGTATTATTTCAAAATTATTTCGAAATAATGGGTTTGCTATAGTGATCTAATAAACCTGCATTTCAGGAGGAATAGTGCCTATTTCCAAATTGCTATTTCAAAATAGAGCGTGTGTGGACACGCTCAGCTGTGCTTATTTCAAAATAATTGGTCTGCAGGACTTCTCACGGCTGCTCCGGTGGCCACTTTGTCCACACCCCTCAAAACTCTATAATTTCCCTTCCTCTGCAGCCTTTAAGCCCTGGACAGCCTTTTCTGCTGCCACGGCAGACCCCAGTGCTCCTTCAAGGAACCTATGGCTGCAAGCACACCAGCAATCACCTCAGAAGCCCCTGGCCAGGGTCAGAAGAGGGCCCAATCCTGGACTGGTGGGAAGATCATGGCTCTCCTAGAGGTCTGGGGTAAGGAGTTGAATCTCCAGGATCTTCTCCCCTCTCTTATTCTCCTCCCCTTTTCTCCCCCCTCCTGGGTTCTTTCACTAGTCTTTCCCCAGTTATATATTAGCCCAAATAAATATAACAGAGTTTATCGTTAAAAAAGTCTTTTTTATTTGGTCTGCAGGGGAGGACAGGGGAAGGGAGGGGGGAAGGTGTCTGAAACTCTCTGTCAGAGCCTCCCTGATGAGCACAGACCCCTGATGAGTTTGCCGGACGGCAGCAGTGAATGGCTGCCCAAAAGCCCTTGTAAGCTGCTCTGCCTCTGCCCCCAACCCTGGCAGCAAAGTTGTGGAGAACACAACAGGACACTACCACCTGGGGGATGTTCCACTCACTGAGGTCCAGGTGAATGAGGAAACACTAGAATCTCCCTTTGAGGTGACCAAAGACATCTTTCACCACCATGCGGCACCTGCCGAGCCTGCTATTGAACAGTTCTTTCATCGGGTTCAGGTATCCTATGCAGGCTTCATAAGCCAGGGGAGCAAGGGGTACGCTGCGTTGCCTATGATGCAGATGGACATGTTCACCTCCCTAACCCTGATGGAGCAGCCGGGGGAGAAAGTGCCAGCGTGCATCTTCTGAAACAGGCTGGAGTTCCTAAAGACACGGGCATCGTGCACTTTCCCTGACCATCCAACATTAATGTTGGTGAACCATCCCCAGTGGTCCATGAGGGCCTACAGGACCGTGGAAATGTATCCTTATTGATGTAATTGGAGGCACAGTGGTTGGGGGGCCCAGATGAGGATGTGAGTGCCACCAATGCCCCCTCACAGTTGGGTCATCCACAAGGGAAACCAGAGCATGTGGTGTGGTGTTTTCTGTCCCTCAAGAAGGTAGGCAATGGAGACAGTCGTAGAAGGCAGTCCTTTTAAGTACGAGCCTCAGCCTGCTTTCCTGATGCCCTGCCTGGAGTGCTTCCAGTGGTCCTTAAATGCGATTCAGGCACCAGTATGTGTGGACATGCTATTTCAATATAGAGCTGTGCTATTTCAATGGGGATTTGTAGTGTGGATGCAGGAGTTATTTCGAAATAAACTGGCAGTGTATATGGAGCCTTACTGTGCGGCTGATTAGCATGGGATAGATTCACATCCCAGTTTGCTGAGCACTAAATGTTTGTTTAGAAAAGGCCCCAGAAAATTACTTACTGAAGTTTTGGGGAAGGTGGGGAAGTGTACACTTCCATTTATAAGCTAACAGGGAATCACGAAATTTTGAATATCTGATTTATTTAGTCCAAAAGAGAGAAAATTCTGGCATTTGTAACATAATTGCAGTAGAAAACCAGACTACATTACCTGTCAGATTCACCAGTATTTCTGCTTTGAATTACCCATCCAATCCTATACACAACTCTACCGTAAGTATAAAATTATATTTGGTGAGATTCTGTCACTCATTCTGAGTTATATCTTCCTCTATGAGTAGTCCAATTAAAATCAGTCTGCTTGTACAACAAAATAGTACTCTGCATGAGGAAAGGTAGCATAATAAACTCCTATATTATTAATGGGTCAAATCCTTAAGTTCTTACTTTGTTTTTTGCATCATCTTTATTCAGGTAAACTCCAAATTAAGTCAAGTGGGTTTGTCCATTGGTTGAGTAAGGACTGCAGGATATAGCTAGTTGTTAGGTATGTTTGATAAGTGGTTAATTTAAAAGCAGCACTCCAAGTGAGAGAGACTCAACAGAGTATAGCAGATATGGGCACTAGGGAACAGGTCTGATTGATTTTTAAATTAACTCTTTATCACCGGCTCTGATTTTACTGCCCTTTAGCCTTCTGTTTCACTTTTTGCATCATTTTCTTTTTTGTTCCTTTGTAATGACTAAACTTTGCTTTCATTCAGGAAAAGTGATAGCACAATCTCTATGAAGCAGGACATTCAGGCTACATCTATACTGCAAGCCTCTTTCAAAAAAAAGCGTCTAGACTCCTACCAGTACTTTCGAAAAAGCAAGCCGCTTTTTCGAAAGAGAGCACCCAGGCAGACTGGATGCTCTCTTTCGAAAAAGCACAGTTTGCATTACATAGCGCCTTTTTTCAAAAGAGCACGTTCGAAAAAAGGCATTATTTCTTATAAAATGAGGTTTTCTGCTGTCGAAAAAACTGCCACATTCTTTCAATTTACTTTCGAAAGAACGTGGCAGCAGTCTAGACGCAGGGGACATTTTTTCAAAAAAAGGCCACTTTAAAAAAAAAAAAACCTGTAGTCTAGACACACCCTCAAAGTCAAAGCTGAAATTGTCTCTTAAAGTCATCATATAGAGCATGTCTACACTAGAAAATTATTTGGAAATATCTTATTTTGAAATAATAACTGCTGAAATAACTATTTTGAAATAAATTTATTCCTCCTGGTAACAGGAGTTACTATTTGAAAATAACCAGACCTTTATTTTGAAATAATAGGCTTGGTAGAGTGGATGCTCCACTTGTTATTTCGAAATAAGGGGAGTTATTTTGAAATAACTCCTTAGTGTAGACCAGGGCATAGTGTCTAATTAAAGTATTACAGCACCTAATTGGGGTCTCAGAACATGGGGGAGGGAGGAGAAGTTTCATACCATATGTGCTATAATTCACAGAGGTGAATTAAGGACACAGCTTTGGATTTAATTCTAAATCAGATCCTTAATGATTTTGAACCTACTGCACTGTATGTGCTAGTGTTTTATTTTTCTTCAAAAGACAAAGCAAAGGACAATTGTTCATGAAAGCAAAAGCATGGATATCTACCCAGTAAGTACTGGAAATGGTCTATATTTACATAATTTTTAAACACATTAGCTCAATCCAGATAACTGTAGTGCAATTATCAAAGCAGAAACAATATATTGTTTAAATATGAACATCACAATTCTTAAGATATCTGTTGTAATACAACAGAATTCAATTTTCTATAGTAATATTAATATTTAGGGCCAGAGCTTAACAATTATTATAAAATACATGCTGGAAAGAGTCAATTAATGTTTTTAATCAATTCTATATGTGTTCACAGTACTTTTGTTTTCTGCAGCTATTCTAGCAAATGGTGAGTATTTGCAAACAGCAATAATTTTTAGCAAATACTACAGAGTTCTGGAAAACAAACTTCAGATTCAGAATTGTTCAGAACACACGGGAATACATTTGTGAAGGCTAAAGTAAATGATGAATTATGAATTATTTACCCAACTCTGACTCAGGACATATGCTGATTGATTCATCCTCTATGCATCTCCCAGTGATGTCAAAGGAAAATGCATGCATGACTGAGAGCAATCAATGGCCCAGAGTATAAGCACTTTCTAATATAACATGCTACATTAGGTCATGGTAGTATAGTCATAAGTCTTAAGGATCTACATAGATCTAAACCAAATGTGTACTATAATCAGGCTGAAGCCAAACCCACATATCTGGTTGATATGGCTGATATTTGGGGCTTGATATGGCTGATATTTGGGATTTGAGATTATACTCTTGTAAGGAACTCTACTCTTTTTGAATGGACTTTCTACAAAAGCTTTTCATTGAAACAATCCCAGTGGACTATCACCTCCATGATACAGCAGGTCACTGGTGCTACTTCTGAGAATGCTAGTTGTCACTGCTTTGGAAACCCTGAATATTAAAGCCTCTCCCTCTTCCCAGCCATGGGGCCAGATTTTTAACTGGTCATAACTTCACTGACTGAAGTTGAAGTCAGCTGGCTTGTCAATTTATATCAGTAGAAAACCTACCCCCCCAGTATGAGGGCAATCCATGAGCCCGTATGAAATATTTTGTTTCTCTTTATAGTTAACGACAATGAACCCTTGTAAGGATTTTTAATGAAGATGAACAGCAAAGCCTGCAAGTAACTTTTGTGACAGACATTTGGAACGCACCCTCACGAACAAGTCCCAAAGAAAGTACAAGTTCACCTCTTCAGAGAAAAGCTCATTAAAAACTAGCAGATCTCAGTGGTTTTATTGCAAACCAATCAACCTGAACCTGTAAAAGAGTCTGACCTCACCCAGATTCATGGGTCTTCTATTTTTGACTTTACCTGCTAGTGATAGGAATTGATTTCAAAGGCTCTAAAATTAGCTCTGTACATCAAAGAATTGTTATAACATGTCTTAGTAATGTTGCAGTTTTACAGGTTTTGCTGTTCTCTGTGTGCTCCTTAATTGGAAAAGTGTAACCCTCGAATCCAGGAATTGGTGACTGAGTTAACTGTCCTCCTGAAGGGTCGCTTGAAAATTGACTTCCTCATAAGTGAGGCTGTTTCCACAGGAAGCAGGTGGAAACCGGAGAGTACTTCTCATAAAGTTAACAAGGTCACTTTGCTGTGCTTAGGCCTGATGTAATTTAAGTCCCCTATTGGCAGTGAAGGTAGGTAAAACACTTTGCTGTTACAAATCAGCTCTTTTAAATCGGAGGCAGTGATCTTTTGCAGTTTTTAACTCACAAAAAATAGTAGATGAAAACGGCCAAAAAAATAAGAGAAAAGATTTTTACAAGTGTATCTAGAGCTGTGGTGTCCAACACACTAGCCACTAGCCTCATGCGGTTATTTGGATGGTTGAGTATGGCTAGTGGACTTGAATAATGTGGTGATTTGGCCAGTTGAGAATGACTAATTCACAATAGCAGCCACTGATTCAAACTGGTTGGGCACCACAGATCTAGAAGAATATTTAATTTGTAAAGTACAGTAAACAAATGCTTCTTGCATCTGGAGGAAGTAATGCTGTGCTCCTCATATAAACTGTTCACACTGGAAAATATATTATATATTTATAGCATTGCTGACATGTTCAATGCTAATTGGAAATTCAAATGTGTATATAATATATGTGGCAGCAAGCATAACTCCAACATACATCATACTAACATACAAGGAATCCATCAAGAAGGTACCTCGGTGTCTTGTTTTTATCTTTAACATCTTTTTGTCTGTTTTCCTCACAGTTCCACCCTTTCTGCTTCTCGGATGGAAGAAACTGTGAAGTGGTAAAAGGAGGTTGTTCTCATAAAGCTTTGATGACTTGACCATCTGGCTGGGAACTCTCATAAAGGCAGCACTGCAGAGGTTAGGAAGGTCAGAGATTATACAAGCCAGGGGCCAAAGAGGGTCCAGTCACTCCTTCAGCTGGAGCCCAACTCCTATCTGATCAAGTCCATACCTCAGTCATCAATCTCAAAAGAACAGCATCTGAATGGATTGTTGATAAACATCACTTCTCCCTCTCTCTCATTTGCTTTCATAAATCTATGAAACCATAAAGAAAAACTCTCTGCCCGTATCCTGTTGTAATAGCTTCCATCCTTTCCCAGTGCTCCACTCATTAACAAGTGACCTGAAGGCAGGAGAAAAAAAAAAACTTTTGCATAATGGATACTTGATGTTTAGAGACAATAAAAGTAAACAGGCCTGGTTCACTAAAAAAGTGAAAAAAAAAATGTTGTTCTGTCAAACACAAAGATTGCCTGATTATAAAAGTTAGCTGAAGAATCAGTAGATGTTGGTAGCACACTTGGTATTTGAAAATTGTTTTTTGTCTGGAGTATTATCTGCCTGCCTACACACACACACACTCTCTCTCTCTCTTAAAAGATACCTGTAGTACATCTATCCATTATATGTCCACATATGAACGTATCTAAAACCTCTAAATACAAATTTATGTTCTTCAGAGGTGCTAATGTTCCTGGCTATAAGTGTTCAGCATCAGGTTCATGAATTGCAGGCTTCATTAGTCTTAAAATGGTAACAAAGGAAGATGCGTCCTAAAAAGTGTCATCCTTCATCTGAGAGGGCAGTGCCTGACACATTAGGAATCTATATGCTCAATTAACCACTGGCAGGCTCATTTTTTCTGTTTCTCCTCTCCCTCCCCTCCCCCCACTAGCCTTTTCCCCTGATTCCCCACCCTTCTCTCTGACTGGAATCTTCAGTGTTCACCACTGATAGCTCCGACTATATGCAAACGCTCAAATACAAGATGACTTGAGGGATTACTTTTGGCTGCTGCTTGTTTTTATTCTAATACTTTTATGGTGAATAGTCAAACAATTTTATTCTAGTGTTTTGCTTTCAAATGCCAAAAATAGGGCAAAACAAATCCCTTGCTATAAAAAGTTAATTTACAAATTCAAAATCTAACCCCATGATGAACATATTTGGTGATTAAACTGTAATTTGTATTCACCACCCTTGAAATCAAGGATAGTTATTGAGGAAACAGTACTACACCTTCCTAGCCTTATTTTCGGAGAATTTATATGCTAAGGAGTTACTTTTGGAGTTGTTTATGATTTTTTTTTCTGTTTAAAAGACTAATCCTTAATTATTCAGGCAACCTCCCAGAAACATTTTGAACAATGAAAATTTTTGGTGGAGGGAATAAGAAGAAAAGAAGAAAATTTTTGGTGGAGGGAATAAGAAGGGAAAGCCAACAGTTAGGAAACATAGTCAATCAGCACACAGAGTTACTGCCTCTTATGTTACTGGATTTTAAAGTGAGCAGATAGATCATTGATGCACCTACGGGTAGTGTTTGCCCCAAATTCTGTACAAAGTGGGTGATGTGCGGTGTCAAATGAAAGCTTATACTCTACTGATTATGTATATGCTATCCATATGCTTGTATTATTTCTGTATGTGAAGTTATGAATATGGGCTCCATGCTTGTATTGTAAATGTTCTCTGTCTGGGAGAGAGCAATGGGCCTGGACTGCCTATTGTGAGGAAGGATTGTTCAGTAAATAGCTGTGCTAACTAGCACTGCTTCATGGACAATGGCTCTCTGAGTGGCAAATACACACCTGAGGAATGTGTCTGGAAACCTGCAGACTGGCCAGTGCATAATGGCTACTTGCATGTGAAACAGAGCTAGATCACTTGATCATGTGACCAGCTTCAGTTTGGGAGACACCAGGAATATAAACATTCCATGAGACTGTCTCCATCTTGTCTTCAATATTGCTCCTGCTTCCAGATGCAGCTGGGACAGAGAGCTGGGAAGGATTTGCTGACCCATCCCAATACAGGATGTACACCAGAGACTTCAAAGCAAGCAGTTCGTAACATCTATGCTGAAAGCCTGCATCAAGAACCAGGCGATTGATGTATGTAATGTATTCTCCTTAATCTTATTCTCAACCTTTTCTTTCTTTTATTAATAAACCTTTAGATTTTATATTCTAAAGGATTGGCTCTGCATGCTCTTGTGGGTAAGATCTTAAGTGTAAATTGGCTGGGGACTGTGGCTGGTTCTTTGGAACTGGGAGGATCTGTTTGGAGTAGGTGAGATCGGGTTTTATAACCTCTCACCTGTGTGTAAGGCTGGGGGCTGATTGTGGCACAGGGAGAGCTGGGATGTCTGAGGGGTTTTGCTGGACAGATTTGCAGCTGAAGCGCTCTGTGCAACTGGTTTGTGGCCTATTTTGGGAAAGGGCTTCAGTCAAGGACTGTAAGTAGTCCTGGTTTTGAGCAATTCGCCCTGAGCTGACATCCTCAGCAGTGCCCAGACCCAGCCTGGTCTGTCACACTGCCCTACATGGTTACTCCCCCATAAATATTAGTGTACACATGATTAACTGTACAGTCTGTATAATATGCTAATCCCTTCATTCTGATTGGCTGATCTGATTGAAGGACAGTCTGCCAAGCGGTTTCTGAAGAAAAAAGAGGAAACTAGGATAACAGTTTAAAGATATTTATGAGGAAGGAAATGAAGAGCAAGGGTGACAGGGAGAAATCAATTGTGTAGTGTTTAAAAATACATTTGAGTTATGAAGTTTAAGAGAATCATCACATGCCCGTATTTTTTCCTATAGTGAAGAAACTAATCTAAAGTTATTTTTGCACATGTATCTTATTTTCCTCTTTTGGCATTGTCCATGTTGTCTGTATCTTTTTTTTTTTTTTTTTTTTTTTTTGGTCCAGCATGTAACACACATGGAATTGTTTGTTACAGAAAAATAAAAACGTTCTGCAGAAATACAAAAAAATGTTTTGCATTAAAAGTCTTTTAAAACCTAGCCAATAGAATACATAATCCTGTCTGGTTTTGCCTTTCTTTTTGTTTCTTTCCACAAGCTAAGTTGTTACTGTGTGCTGATCTAAGCAAAGTGGCATTTAGGGGCTCATACAAAGCACATTGAATCAATGGAAGGGTTCCCTTCAAATTCTGTGGCCTTCCAATAGGGCCCTTACATACCAAGGTGATAAATATTTTCAAGTACAAGTACAATGTATCGGTGTCTCTCCATTTATTTGCCCTTATGCTAATGATTATAGCAATGTCTTATTAGTCATATGCTCTTGCCTCTTATTGGGTTATTGACACTCAAACTCAGCATTCTGGGAAAGAATTGCTAACTGGAAGCTATAGATGCTTAACAATTGGACAACAACATTACAAATTATCTTTCTCTTTTTAGGCATGGCATGTCTTGGTCTTTAAGTCTTAGGCAGGTCCATAGTTTCCAGGAGAGGAACAGTGTGAGAGGATATATTATAATTTGTATTGAGCTATGAAAATGTAAAATGTCTAGGAACTTCATGCACTCTTAAATAATATATATCACATGTTCTAGGTCAGGTGAGTGGTCTTTCATTAGCTGTGTTATGTTTGCCCAGTGCAATTTTAAGGGGATCAGATCTCTAGCTTTTAACATGTTGAATTATCAAAGCTTATGTTATCTGAATGTATTATTTATGTGAGATCAATCTATTCATAGTGGATCCAATTTACCCAAGATTGGCACCAGATTTGGCCAACACACACCATGGTAGAGATTGCCCTATGATAAAATGTCTACTATAGACAGGTTGCAATGCCTGCAGCCTTCTTTGCGCAAGTATGCCTGTAGCTGGCAGCACTGAAAATGGGGAGCTCTGACTGGGGACCGTGCATGGGGAAGTTACGTATGGGATGTTTTATCAAGACACTGGACAGCGAGTCAAACTATCCTCTCTTTAGGGAAAGTCCAGTGAATGCCAGTTATCAAGGTCTCTGCCTGCCCTCCCCTCTAGTGAATCACTTCTGGGTCCAGCACTCCAGGATGCTGGGATCAAACACTCTTTGTACTGGGCAGCATTAGTCTGAGAGAATCTTACTCCAAATCACTGGTCTATCAAGGTGTCATGAGGTCAGTCTGTAAGAAGCATCTATCTATCTATCATCAGGTTTATCTAGAGCTAAGAACAAAAACAACAGAAAAAATCAACACAATAATTGTGTCCCACCTCCAACTATATCAAATGACAGACTGAGTTTGTGAAAACCACAACAGGGTGATATTTTACAATCTGTAAAACTTTAATGAATAAATGATTTTTTAAATTCTTCATTATTTAATTCGTTCTGGATATAAATGAATTTTTTTTGTGTGAAATTTCTTATTTTCTATATTGCTAATTTTTCTTGAACTATACATAGTTCTTGAACTACACATCCAAAAGTCCACTATAGCTATTAATAACAATTAGAGGTAGCTAAATTCTGAATACAAAATGTACTTATTCAGTAGTGATCCAGTCAAATTCCCAGGGAAGTCATTGTAAGTTTGGTTGGGTTTTGAAACTCTTCTATCGCTTTTTTCTTTATTATTGGCATAAATCTTTACTTTTTTTATAGAGAACAATGCCATGGAGCAGAGTACATTGTCATGATTAACACTGAGATATAATTAACATCTACCTTGTGCAAGACATACTAATTTCCATGTCACTGTTGTGCAGAAGATTATCGATTGACTACAAGCAGAATTCATGCTACAAGTTATGAAAAAATGTTTGCAATGTTTCAAGGAAGCATTTCATAAGCTTCTAATTTGGAAAATCATAATTGTCAAAGCAACGAGATACAAATTCTCTTCTAATATCTGGGTTTCCTGCCAAAAGACTTAACAACTTGTGACCCTGCCACTTGTCACATAAAATTGGGAAAGTGATATTTTGCAGTGTGAGTCCTTGAGAAACAAGTTGATTTGTGTCAAAGAAAACAAGCAGATTACTTACTTAATGCGTCTCTGACATGTCTCTGCTTCTGGTTACAGAAGTTAAGCTATAATTTCCTGTGAGATGTGTGAACAGAAGTAGTTTCAGTCTGAACACTTCATTCTTTTGATTACTGTATAATGCACAAACAATACTTGAAGTATTTGTATGCACACTTGTATTCTGATGCTTATATTTATTATATAAGTATCTACAACAAAGTCTACTTTTTCAAAATATGGCCTGTAAGTTTGCACACATTAATGTAAAATTACTGCCTGTGTATGAAGATATGGAGTAACTCTGCACTAGGCCTGAGTGAAAAGAAGTGATTTGTTAGATACAAATTTGCCTCTTTTTTTTTACTGGTGAGATATTCACAAGCAGATTATGATTTTTCTGAATATATTCATTGTTCGCTTTTATTTATTTAATGACTGACTATCTCAGTTATTTAAAGTTTTAGCTTTAATGGTGATTGGTCATACGAGTAACATTGTTTCTGTTCACTGAATGGATGGCCACATAAATCCTTACCACCCAAACTAAGGATTTAACAAAATACTTCCAGCACCTAAATTTAACAAAAACTCAAGCAGATCACAATGAAAAATTCTTCCTGGTACTTTTTTTGTGGACTAAATTAGGTGTTATCATTCTAGAAATAGTAAGAGTATGGAACTGCTGCCATATGAGGAGAGATTAATAAGACTGGGACTTTTGAGCTTAGAAAATAAATTACTAATGAGGGATATGATAGAGGTCTATAAAACCATGACTGATCTGGAAAAAGTGAATAACGAAGACCTATCTTTCTTCTCATAATACAAAACCTAGGGGGTCAAAAAAGAAATTAATAGGAGACAGTTTAAAAACAAATAAAAGGACATACTTCTGCATACAATGCATAGTCAACCTGTGGAATTCCTTGTCTTGTTGTGAAAAGTCCAAGATGTCCATCACTGGCTATTAGCCAAGATGGACAGGAATGGAGTCCCCAGCCTCTCTTTATCAGAAGCTGGGAATGATTGACAAGGGATGAATCACTTGATGATTACCAGTTCAATTTATTCTCTCAGGGGCATGTGACATTTGCTACTATCGGAAGACAAGGTACTGGGCTAGATGACCTTTGGTCTGACCCAGTATGGCCACTCTTATGCTCTTATGTTCATATCCAAATTTTGATTATCCAAATGTGACATTTACTTATTTAAATGTCTCCCATTTATACTTATTTAGGAACAGAGTAAAGATTAAAATAATCAAAACACGTATTACTCAATTTATCTTATTGTCAGAAAGCCAGGGGAAAAAAACATATCATGGAATCTGACCTCTTCAGGACCAAACGGGGCTAAGCAAGAATGCCAATTCCAAAGTCAAGAACCACTCACCAAGAAGGCCCTGATGCCAGTCCACTTCTGTTTAAATTAGCTGATGAATATCAAGCAAAATGCAGGACAATGTAGCACTTTAAAGACTAACAAGATGGTTTATTAGATGATGAGCTTTCGTGGGCCAGACCCACTTCCTCAGATCAAATAGTGGAAGAAAATAGTCACAACCATATATACCAAAGGATACAATTTTAAAAAATGAACACATATGAAAAGGACTAAGTTTTTCACATATGAAAAGGACTAAGTTTTTCACATATGAAAAGGACTAAGTTTAAAGGTGAGTTTAAAATGATTTACAGGAAAGGAGAGAAATCATGGCACGGAGGTTACCATTAAAATGCTAACATTTGCCAATAGTTATATCTGCGATACCACAGTTCCCTCAGACTTAGAATAGGAGATAGCTGTGGGGTAATTGGTTAGCACAGGGAAACATTATCTCGTTGTTGGCCACCATCAGCATTGCAAATGAAAAAGCAGACTTCAAACTATGGAATTGCAGGGAAAAGTGCAAGAGGAAGCCAATATTAGACAGACAAAGTGAAAAGGCAGGTGATTAGGTGGATATGGCATCAGAGAATTACAGTGGGGTAAGTCTTTGCAGAATATTGGAAGTGAACAAAATTTCTGATTTGAAGTGGGAGATGGGGAGGAAGCTAGTCAAACCAGAAGATGAATGTGATGTGCTTCTATTCCCCAAAGCAGTCCCATCTTGATAGTTTGGACTCCCTGAAATTAAGACAGTAGGAATTAGGAAGACTATAAAAGAGAGAATGGCACTAGTATGACGGGGTGTGTAGGGCGGGGGGGGGGGGGGAGAAGGGAGAATGAATACACCACAAATAAGGATTTCAAGAAGGGTAGGACAAAACTAAGGCTGAAATCTAATAGCATTTCATATGAAGTAGTCAGCAGAATTACAGAGGTAATGGAAGTGGAATGTAAAAGATTTCTGGCCTTGAGAGAAAAATCTGAGTTAAAGAAAGTGATGATAAAATCAGAGAACTAGGATAAAAGTATATTTTACTCAGAAGGTGGACTTCCAACTTTGAAGCATTCAGTAATTCAGAGGTATGGTATAGCTGGGGTGAGGGAACAAGGTCAAAATATAAGAACATATGAACTGCCATACAGGGTCAGACCAAAAGTTCATCTAGTCCAGTATCTTCTCTCTGACAGTGCATTACTAGAGCATTGGGGAAGGGGAGTAGGTAGAACAGGGCAGCTGGCCCTGGTCTACACTAGAGAGTTATTTCGAATTAACAAGGTGAGCATCCACACTATCAAGGTTGTTATTTCGAAAAAAACGGGCTTGTGGTTTTGAAATAATAACTCCTGCTGACGATAAGGAATAACACCTATTTTGAAATGGTTATTTAGCACTCTCACTCCGGCCACAAACCTGACAACTCCACTGCTCCCTTTCTCCTGCAAACTTTAAAGCTGCAGGCACAAGGGAAAGGGCTTGTGGCACCACACAAGCCCTGCCAGCCCCATGCCACACAGCACCCTTTAGTGCAGCCATAGGAGACCCCAGAGCTACCACTGCGCCCCCCACGGCTGCCAGCACCCTCTGAAGCCCCTGGCCAGAGGTGAAAGAGGGCACTGGCTTGAATTGGTGTGGAGACCCTGGATATCATCGAGGTCAGAGATGAGGAGACCGACATTCAGGATCTCTGCACCAAAAGGGGCACCGCCAAGGTGTATTGCTGGATGGCCGCCAGCTTGGCCAGGGAGCAAAGTTCCCACTCTGGGGCAGCACCACACACATGCGGCTACTATGAGCAGCTAGATGGCAACCTGGAAGGGGGGCGGGTCACCTACCTCTTCCTCATCAACTCTGGCCAGGACATGCCTGTTGTGATCCTCCAGGAGGGCAGGGTTGTGGAGGAGGAGGAGCAGCCAAGACATCATGCCTGCCAGCCAGGAGTTTGTCATTAGCCTAGAACCAGTCCCCCTCTCCTAGGATGTCTCCAAGGGCTCAGACAAACCTGGGGAAGGTACTTCAGGTGAGTTCTATAACTTTCCCCCTACACTTGGGGGCAAGCAGCGGGCTGTGAGGGGCTGTTCACTCCTCTCTCAGCTTACTCGACCTGGGAGCTGCACAACAGCCTGTGCACATGGGTGCACATGGAGCACCAGTCCAGAACACTCAGCTCCACGACGCTGTCACACAGGAACCCCTTGGTCCTTCTCACAAGGTTCCTGGAAAGCCCTGCCTTACACCGGCCTCCGTGGTGGGACACCTTCCCATAGCAAGCCACCACAAAGGAGGCTGGAGTCATGGAAACACACAGTAGTGCTGCACAGGGCACAGGCTCATGCCTGCACTCTCACGGGCAGCATCTGCTCCCAGTCAAGTGGTATGATGTGGAGGAAACTGATCTCTAGCATGGGAATCTGCTGGGGGAAGGTAGAGGTGGGGACTCTAGTAGCACTCTCTCTGGCAAGCGGCATCTGCTACTCACATGCACCTCCCCTAAAATCCTTCCCCGTGCTCCAGCAGGTAGAGAGAGACGTTATCTCTCTGTGAGATGCTGCCCATGCTGGACCTGGCTTGTGCGGAACAGGGAAGGACGCCAAACTGCCCTGCCCCCTCTCCCACTTGCAGGTTCCTGGCCTGGTCAGCATCTTCACATGTCTGCTTGTCCCTAGGATATGGGGGGTACTGAGGCTCTCCTGGGATGTCCATCCCATGCAGGAAAGTGCCCACTGTCGATGCAATAGGTGTCCTTGCTCAAGGCACTTCGCCATCGTCTGAACGGAGACCTCGGTGTCAGCTCAGAGATGAGGGCTAGGCTTCATGCACACAGTCTATTGGGATGCCTGCCCTTGTTACTTGTCTTCACAGCTGGGCCAGCTGCAAGCATGGCATCTGCCATCTCCCATGCCATCTTCCCGCAGGTGGAGGTAGACCCATGAGGACCTGGTGTGGGAGAAACCTGAATTTTTTTAAAAAGTGAAAACCTGAAAGCTGTGTTGGATAGTTCATCACTCCACACATGCTACTGTTTAAAGCAGTGAGACTAGAGAGGGAATCAAGCACATCTCAGAGGGGATAAAGACATCACAATCTAGTCTAGAAGTTGCAGAATGCAGCAAATGTTGCAGAGACTCTAAAATTCTCATATCTACCATCCTTGGCACACCAGCAGTTTCCTTGGTTGCAGACATGATGACAGATTTTAAGAAGATATTACTGTGTGTGTGATACAATGATGTATAAAATCTCCTACAGCCACACTGTACCAACAGCAGCCTGAGAACGACAGCATTTTGAAGCTGAAAAAGCCATTTTTAAAAAATAAAATTCTCCCATCATGCAGGAAGGGGCTGAACAGATTTTTTCAACATTTAATTAAAAATCACGTGAGGACTGAGTCTAAATCTGTGAAATTTCATCTAGCAGGGAGAATTTATGTGAAAATGGTGAACCACATTCTGCTATCATTTCCACTGATGTAAATCCAAAATAACTTTATTGTAGCCAATACAGTTTCATTGGGTTTACACAAAATGTAACTGAGGACAGGATTAGTTCAGGGGATTATCATGGAAGCTTGTAGGCAAACATTTGTGAGAGATGATTACAGATTTAATTGTCAAAATCAATAATGATGCAATTATTGGTGTGGCAAATGTAAGGAAAGTCATTCACACCTAACCTGCTGACATCTGATTCCCAATTTCAACCCCATAGCATTCTAACTCATCATCTCCCATGTGCACTAGAGAAGCAGAACAGCTGCTCATCTCATTTCATCTGGAATTCTGCCTTTGTTTTGCCTTGACTACCACAAATCACATAATTACAATGGCCATTCTGTTTGTATCTCAGGCTTACAGAAAAACAGATCCACTTCAAAACTTCCATTTAAAACTGTAGAAAAGGAAATGGAGAACAGCGGAGTTTTTATATTGCTAGCCCAGATTCTCTTTTAGTCTATAATCCAGTTTTACTCATAGTGCTCAAGGTGTTGCATTGAATCCAATGTAACTTGTGGCTATTGTGCTGTATAAAACAAAGAGTGAAGGCCGTTGGTAGTGGAGGTGTAAAAACCAGAGGCAGTATCCACTGTAAGTGTTTATGTATTAACTGGCAGGAAAAGGGCATTGATAGGCAAGGATTGTCAAGATAGCTCCTCTGACCCTTCAGTTTAATCCAAATTAGTAATTAAAGACTGTTATGATTACCACTGCAGTAAACTCTTTGCTAGGCAAATACTTTAAAGCTCTCAGGCTTTAGCTCACCAGCTGATTGCTATTTGGGCAGTAGATTTTCTTCTCATTGCTAGTCTGAATGTGCTCCTTAGATGTGTAGGGGAAAATAAGGCAAACAGCGCAATGGTGGGAAAGAAAATGTTTTAAGCATGGAGTAAGATACATGGCTGATGAAGCGAAATACAAGATTAGAGAAAAAATAAATTTGTTAATCTCAGTTTAAACCCAATATGGTATTGATGTGCTATCTGTCTCTCTGTCTGTCTGTCTGCATATATCAGGAACTGTTTTAAACTGTTGAAGCAAAATTGAGAATGTACACCAAGGACCAAAACAATAACAAAAAAATCACTTCAATATTTGCAATGAGCAGGTGAGGCCTGTCGTTGACCAAGCAAAGCCATTTTGAATAGATTACACTTATAGGAAAGTTCCAGAAATTAAATATATGTAATAGAATTTTTGTTAATGTGTTTGCAAAAGGGAAGTAAAATAATAGTTTTAAATTTGTAGTATTTGAACTTCAAACATTATTCATTTTATATTGAATAATTACCATACATAGTAAATTTGAATCTGAAACTCTTAATGAAGAAAATTAACTGGTGTCAGTTAAATATGAATGCCAAAAAGTTAACTCCTATCAAGTAAAGCTTCTGTAACTCTTTCTGTAACTAATTTGAATTATTTTATGATTTGTAACAGTAAAAATTTTCTTGGCACTAAAATGACAGTTGAATAGGTGACTCAATTTTAATTTTGTGAGCAAATATTTTTTACGAACTCTAATCAAAATAGTCATGACTTTTTTCTGATGAAAAACAAAAATAATTATTTAGACCTTTCACCCAGCATATTCCTGTGTAAAAAGTAGTGCAGTCAGCTAATTTAAGAGGCAGCATTGTTTATTCAAACTTTGTTATCTGTAGGTAATCGTGAAGTATGACTTTATTTTGTACAAACAAATCCACAAAGAAACAAACAAACACTTCAAATTATATAGTGGATAATGAATATATATTTTCATTCTTAAATTAACAATGAGTGTTAGAAAGCAAATACGTTAGGTCCCAAATCAACACTTTTGAGTGTTTTGCTCCTGAATATATCAAATGAACTAATAGAAAAGGGGTAGTGATTAGGACAATGAAACATCCAGTATATGTATCCTTTCCCCTCACAGTGGCAGCTGTGCCAAAAGTGTCAACAGTTTACAGGCTGACTTGTTTTGGGCTCCACAATGTACATATTTAATTGCTTAATTAGGTTTTCCCTTTGACTTGCTCTATGTCTATGAAGTTTTGGAACCTTTAGAAAAGTGAATCTTCAAGGAAATGTTTATGCACACACCTGCATACCTGTGAGAATAGCTCAAAGGACTGGAAATGGGAGGAAAGGAATTTTTCTCACCTGTTTTCCATTTGAACTGCACAACCACAGTATCAGTGACCAATCCTTGTTTGGTAGTTGTTCAGTCCCTTTGAAAGTTTTGGTGGTCTGAGTCCAGTTCCCAATATCATTTAAATAAGCAAGATTGATGTTAACAGGCTTATAGGGGAGTCTAAGAAGTGATTAGCCATGGAGACTGAACCATAGAAGTGGCTCCTACAGGCCAGAGTAAAGAGCCTGGGGGGAGGATAGAGGAAGAAAAACTTGCACTGTAGCTACCTTCAGGGGCAGACTGGCCTGGCAGGATACCAGGAATTTCCCGGTGGGCCATCGTGTCTGCACGCCGTTGCCCCTCACTCCGAGCAGCTCTGCATCCGCGCTGTATGCGGTATGCAGAGCCTGACCCGCCGCCTGCGCTGCGTGCCGGACATGATGCAGGAAGTTACATCATGGGGCATGCAGGAGTTACATCATGGGGAGGGCTGTTCTCAACCCATTTCCCGGGCCTATTTTGATTGCCAGTACACTCCTGGCTGTCTTGGTTGTTGTACTTGATACAGAGATGAAGGGAAACCTTCTGCCTCTGTGCTTTGAATTCATGTAAATTTTAAAATAAAATAAAATAAAATAAAATCCTGCTTGCCAAGCAGGTTTCAGGCTTCCCCAGGCGTGCCTAACTCTAATTATGATGCTAATTACTGTGATTATAAAGAAGGGAGACATATGACTGCTACCTATCTCTGCTGCTGCCCTTAAAACAAATGTAAAGGACAATTAACAACAGATTAGCTACTTGTCTTGGTTTGCCATGTGAGGATGATCATTGACCTTCTCATTTCATCCTCATTAGCGTCTCAGGTCAACAGAACCATTGGTCTTTAATCATCACCCATCATCCCTTGCTTCAACACATGGAAACAAATGATGTGTTGCCAGGAAGGTCAGAGGTCAAATATGAGTTTTGTTGTTGCAGGAGTGCAAGCTAGAGGCACTGGGGTCAACTTTGGGGCAAATCTTTGTGGCAGTCTATTTGAGTAGAGAAACTATTTTGAATGCACGAAGCATGACACCTACTGTGTTTTTGTTTTCTGCTTGCAGCTGGAATTTACTCAAAGATTTTTTTGTATTGGTGTACAAATGCCCAGGGAGAAACAACTGGTGATTTTCTTTCTTTCTGAGAATGAAAGGTTAAGTTGCAGAGCATGGGATACATGTATAAAGTGTGTGGTTTGGGCTTTTTTTTTTCTTTTCAAAGCTGAATGTCGTTCATAAAGTTATGAATGCTGGAAGCTTTTCATGCTGCATCTCTTCATGCTGCTGCTGCTCCGGTGCGACCTTCCAATTTGCCATGGATAGCCTCTGAAGACTGACAGGGCTGAAGACACCCAGTGCCAGTGTAAATGAGCCCCATTCATTTCTTGCCATAGGCATATGGCATGCCATTGTCCTCGGCCACCGAGGCAGAAGTGATGCAATTTGTTGGCATGTCCCGTCACAGCACAAACTATCTATCCCACTGAGCCCCCAGAAAACAACAGAAGCCAGAAAAGGGCAGCCAAAAACTTCACAGCTTTATCACAAGAACACACATGCACACCCCATCCTGAAAAAAAATTACAGTCCTATTTGTGTATCTTTGTCAGGGATCTATATTTTTATTTTCCTCCTACAAGTTCTCAAAAGTTATTGCCTAAACAAAAGAGAAAAGAAAAAGCAGAGTGGTCATAGCTTGTCTTCAACAAAGACGAATTAGGACTCCTGCTTTCTTCTACCTTCCCCTCCATTAAAAAGCATTTTAATCTAAAAATATCTCTAGCAATAAGAGTTCATCACATGCTTTCTGAGTATCATAGTTAGCCAAAGACTACAGAGCTATAAGGCAATCAAATATCATCTCCTTTCTAACAGGAAGGTGCCGGGTGTATTCCTTAGAAAAATGCAAGAAAAAAAGAACCATAAAGCTCTAGGATGGGCAAACTTATTTTGCTTATATTTACACCTGCTTAGGGCACTTTGAGGAGCAATGTTCAATATAGAACTCCAAAATTAGCAAATTCAAGTTACATTTACAAGAAACTAAAAAAAGGAGTGGGAGGGGAAAGGGTGCATCCAGTGAAAATCCAGTGTGACGGTGGAGAATGGAGTGGGCAGAGAGAAAATCAATAGAGAGAGAGTATGAAAAAAAGAATAAAAGGGAAATGGAAGGGAGATAACCACCCCATAACTGACATTCGGTGGGCTTAATTCTGCCGTCATTTAAATCAATGAGAGTGCAATGAAATAAACAGCGGTTATGCCACGTTCGTGTTTCTGAAATGCACTTGAAAACTGAAACAAGTTTGTCAAATCAAAAACAATAGAAACATTTGGATCATAGTAACAAAGAGATGGTATGGTCAAAGGGAGGAAAGCAGTTGATCCAGTATGGTGCATATAGCAACTACCTGTGCTAGTCTGTTTTTTGAAATTATTGTTCCATGCATCCTGCATAATTCAGCATTCCCTTTAATGATGATAAGATGCTTTTAAGTGATTTTATCTTGAGGAAAAGAAAAACATTTATGAGCTTGAAAAAGATTCACAAAACTCCAAAGCGGTTTGAGATATTTCCAAGTACCCAAACTCTGTTGCATTTCTCACGCTTAATGTAGACATGGAAATGTTTTGAACCCACATTTATAGCCACATTTTTGCTCCATTGAAATTCAGATAGATAGAGGTGTTTGCACTCAGATTTCCACTGCAAAGGCTTGCAAAAAGAATGGGTGAATGTGTTTTTGCAGGTGCAAATTGTACTACAAAGTGGGAGACCATCAGTCCAAGAAATGATCTCATTATACCTAGAGTTGGGTCCAGGTTGAAAAGTAAGGTGGAGATACAAATTCAAACACCAAAGGGTGTATTTGGTTGAGCATTTTGTTTCAAATCCATTTCTAATTACATTACTGGGTTTCTGTAAGAGAAGTCATATGGAACATTTAAGTTGTAATGTTCAGGCTTGTTAGATTTAGAAAACAAACCATGTTAGATGTCAGAGTTAATTTCCATACAAACAAAGCATCATGCTCCATATGGTTCAAATTTCCAAATGTTGACTGTAGAGCACCAACCAGGCCAAATGCAAATGTGTGTGTCATGTGGAATTACATGGACAATAATTATTCATATTCTTAATGAATTGGATTTCTGTGATACACTGATTTCTTACTCAAGATTACTTGGAGAGCTTTGCATGGGAACACAGCCTTGTTTGCCTTCTTTCTTCGGAACGGGCAGGAAAATTCAGAATACTGCCTAGAATTAATTCTTTAGAGCTTATAAAAATAATCCAGTACTGCTCCATTTTTTCTCAATTAAAGAGGTCCTACATGCACCTGGATATCTCAATAGTTTGTATGCTCATCACAGTGGATGCTCGGGAAATAACTATAGTGTAAATTACAAAACAGCTTCCATTCGAACTACATTTTTTCAGTTGCTCATAGCTTTTTGAAAGATTCATATTTAAGAGTTAATTTTCCATGCTTGGTCTCTGCCCAAATACAATTTCTTCTGAAAATTCGAGCAAAAAAGATTGAAAAATGAAAATGAAAAACATACTTTTCCCATTACAAAAAGTCTTCTAATTGTGTACTGAACAGCAATGCAAACAAAAAGTCTGGGATCTGAAAAGTAGCCATATAGCATGGAAAAAAGTCTTCAGTGAGGAGAAACACGCAACTTTTTTTCCATAGAATAATGATTTTGACTTGGCTAAGAAAAGAGAATTTGAAAGCTATATATCAGAAGTGGGTTAGGCACTAAAAAATCTTAACTTCCTAAATTAGGAATTGAAATATGACTTAGGTTTCTAAGTTAATGAGGTGCTCACCTGCAGAAAGATACTATGCTGAAGATACACTTTGATGAGTTATTATACTAGATAATAATGAAAACTAACCACCACAATAATATTTATTTTTACTGAATGATAATTATTTCCACTGAAAATACAAGTGTCATGAGAGTGTAATACAACAAAATGTATCTTTATTATGTTTGCAAAATTTCATGCAACCTGTTAGGATAAGCAGATAATTTTTTTTTTTTAGTTAAAAAAACTGTTTTGCAATAGGAGAGACAGTGTGAGAGACCTATTCTGAATTATACAACTATGGAAAATATTTGAATAATCTGTTGAGTAAGGCAAATTGACAATTTATGTTCTCAAATGTTTCGTACACACACACATGCAAAGTGAGGACAGCATCCGCAATGTCACATTCACAGAACTGGACAGGCCAATAGAAAGCTCCCCTCTGAAAGGTACTTTAAAAAGATGTAAAAACTATTTTATACGAGTAATAACAAACTCAGCGCGGTGCATTTCCTCAGGATTAATGGCCATCTGGGGTTTATAGCCCACAGCTGCACCTCAGGCCATCAGCTCCCTCCCAGCTGGTCAGTAATCTTCAGGAAATGCTCTGTGCCGAGGTCGTTATACATTAATTATTGTTCACTAAATAGGAAGAAAAAGTTAAAGAAAAGGTAGGTAGATGAAAGTAGTGAGAATACCACATAAAGCAATTCCAGTTTATAATATTACAGTGAACCAGGTCAGCATCTTCAAAGACCAGCATCAGAATGGGACTTCTTTAAGTCATTTGCCTTGGTACTTTATAACATTTTGACAAAAATAAACCTAGAAAAATATAAAACTAACATGGCACACATTAAATAGATTAAAAATGCTAATAATTGACAGGTTGTCAAACATAACTGTAAGCAGAAAATAATAATTGAGTGGGTGTGTTTCTCATGGGACTCTGCAGGAATTTGTTCTTGGCCCTATACTAGTTAACACTTTTATTAATTTCCTGGAAGAAAACATAAAACCAATATTGATAAAATTTGCAGATGACTCAAAAATTGGGGGACTGGTAAATAATGAAGAGGCAGGGTTACTGACACAGAATGGTAAGGATTGCTTGATAATCTGGACTCAAGCAAACAATATGCATTTTGCTATACCTAAATATAAATGTACATGTGAAGGAACAATGAATGTAGGCCATACTAACACAAAAGTGGACTCTGTCCTGGGAAGCAGTGACTCTGAAAAAGAAGGTTTGGGTATCATGGAGGATAATCAACTGAATATGAGTTCCCTGTGCAATGCTATAGCCAGAAAAGTTAGTATAATTCTTGGATGCAAAGGAGAATTTTGAGTAGGAGTAAAAAGCTAAATTTAGCTCTGGGGTGACTGCTGCTGAAATACTGCGTCCAGTTCTGGTGTCCACAATTCAAGAAAGGCATTGAAAAATTGGAGTTGGTTTAGAGAAGAGTCATGAGGATAATAAAAGGATTAGAAAATGTGCCTTATGCTGATTGAGCCAAGGAGACCACTTTGTCTTAACATTTGGTCTCACTACAAAATATATGTTTGAATGGGGGGGGAGGATGAAGAGAAGCGTATACAGGTAGGCTCCAATTTTCTCACTTTTGCACCTTTTTTCAACTAACAATGGTGGGAAATATTGGTGTGGCATCATGTCAATTCCATCACTGACTCAACCACATGTGAAGGAAAGCCATGCTGTAGAGTAAATTAGATCTACTGTAGTCTATAGTATTACAGTAGTAAAACATCAGTTGATAATGTCCTTCTTACACAAAAGATATTGCATTGAAGGTGATCTATAACTAACTTTGATCTCAATAAGATGGAAAAAGTTGAATTAATCACTGGTCTGGAAGTTAAATATATACTACCCCCCAACCTCAGCCCTGACACTTACACCTGGAGCTTCAAAAGGACTAGTTTCTCAAAGCTGAGGGAAAATATGAGTGAAGTTGCTTGGAGGGAAAAAGTTAGAAAAATGTAAATGAAAATCTTTACAAAGAGTTTATTACATGTCCCCAAAGCCATAATTCTGCAGTTAAAATGTGACAACTTTGGAGCTTTTAAAAAACAATGCAACACTACTAAATTTTGTCTTTAACATGAACACATTAAATGAACAGTAGCATGTACCTTCGTACCTCACTAGTTTGTATGTTCATCAAAGTGGGTTCCCAGGAGTGGGTGTAACTATAATTAAAGTTACAAAATAGCCTCCATTTTAATTACATATTATCAGTCGCTCATTGCTTTCTGAAATGTTCATATTTAAGGCAGACATTTCCATTATTTGTCTCTGCCCAAAGATGATGTCTTTTGAAGGGGCATTTTGGCCCATCCTGGTTCAGTGATGAAGTGAAGGCAGTAATTAAAATTAATGCAATACATAAAAGATGGGAAATGTATAGGGATGTAAATTGATAAAGGTAGTTAAGTCATCAAAGAAATATCTATGACTGTAAAGGCTAAGTACAATAAAGAGGTTTTTAAAAGTATATTAGAGACTAAAGAAGTGTTCCTAATATTTTGAGGCCTGTTACTAGCTGGAGATAGTAAAACTATCAATAAAAGTGCAGAAGAAGCAGGAGTATTGAATAAAAAGCTCTGTTCTGTATTTGGAAAGAAGATTTACATATTTCACAAGAAGATGATGATTGGTCTTTCCAGTTTATTAATAACTAAGGAGGATTGGTCTTCCCAGTTTATTAATAACTAAGGAGGATTGGTCTTTCCAGTTTATTAGTAACTAAGGAGGATGTTATACTAGGTATAAAAATTTTAATCAACAGGCCAGATAACTTGTATTCAAGAGTACTAAAAGATTTGGCTAAGGACATCACTCTCAGCTGATTTAATTTTTAAATAAATCTTGGAAGACTGGGAAAATTCCAATAGGCTGGAATAATGCTAATATGCTAACATTAAAAAAGGGCAAGTGGGAAAGACTGAGATAGCTGGTTAGCTCAACATCAATAAACTACACATTAAATGGGTCAATGACTAGCTAAGAGATCTCAAATGTTAATTGGTTAATAGCAAGTGGGCTATCTCTAGTGGAGTTCTGCAGGGATTGATATTATGTCTAACACTATTCAATATTTTCAGCAATAATCTAGAAGCAAATATAAAGTTGTTGCTGATAAAATTTGTAGATTGCACAGATTGACTTAGTGGTGAATGATAGGGTATTCAGAGACTGATGAAGTCTGTACCCCACGCACATTCTGAAAAGTTTTAATATGGGCCCGAGAGACCAATTAGGCTACCTGGCTGGGCCTGGGGAGTGCACGAAGCTTATTTACAGATGAAACCCTGGAGCTCAGGAGTGGCTATAAAGAGAAGTTTGGAGTGAAATGGGGCTCTGGATTTAGAGTAAGGAGAGACCAAAAAGATCATGCAGGAAGCACAATGGGGAGTCAGTCTTGGGATCCTCCTCTTAATAGAAAAGTCTGGCAAGAGTCTGAGAAACTCAAAGTAGATACTGGGGTAGAGTGGATTCTGGTTGTAATTGGTCAGGATTTGGAATTACAGGGAAAGAGACTTAAAAGGTGTTTAGCAGAGGATATAAAAGGCCAGCCTGGGGGTTCCATTTATACACTTCATCTGGAATTATGTTGGGCAATTCTAGAGGAGAGCACTTTGAATCCTGGTCCTGACAGAAAGGTGCTGAGGACCATAGGGCCCAGAATCAGAGCCAAAGACTCAATGTAAGATGTTGGACAGTTTATTTGGTGCTCTGGACTTTCTGTCCTCCTCACTTCCAACCAAATGAAGACACTTTAAAGTGACCTATCCTGGAAAGTCTAACTAAAGATGCCACAAGTTTCAGGAGCAGATTTTGCCTCCCTAATTTGCACTGAGTGGTATCTTACTCTGCAAGCAGTCCCAGTTTCAAAATAAGGTATTCAACCCAAATGGACTGTGGTGTCCATTCATTAGCTATTTAATGGAGTAAGGAAATCCTATGTGAGGTGGAACTGGAATCTGCACCCAACTGCATCACCAGCCATTGGGCTGTGCTGTAATTGGGTAAAATACTCAACTGTTCATATACCTTTCCAGACACACAGGAGATCTGTATATATGTATATATGTACATCATACTAAGAGCATGTATGTACAGTAGCGAATGAAGGCTTGCATATGGCTTGTATTCTTAAGGGATAGATTTAGCCTTCTCATGTACCTTGGAGGAAGCGGATGGTGCACAAGCTGTACCACCCATGAACCAGCCTGGGAAAAGCACTATGTCTCAGAGACACCCATTTTAGACACAATTCCTTCCACGCTTCCCCCTTGCACCAGGGGAGCTACTTACGTATTTTTGCCCTATTAACAGCAAATTACAACTCCCTCCCCCCGTCTCCAGTCCAGTTGTGTTGACCAGTACACTGAGTTGGGGGGTGGGGGGGGGGGATTCAAGCCTGTGACCTCTTCCTGCTCCTCTCTACGCACCTATTCTGTAACAGGGTTTGGGAGGAGGAAGAGTTCGGCAGCTCCAATTAATCAGATGCAGAGAGCCAGTGTTGTTCTGCGTCTATATGGACACGCAGCACTAACAGTGAATATTTTGTATGTCCCCACTCACAGGTCTCTTTTATTAATGTCTTAATTTTGCTAAAGGTAGGCACCTATCAGTTCATAGGAGTTCCCAATCCTGCCTGAGTCAGTGCAGGTTAGTGCAGCTTAAAAATTTCTCATAGGAACATACGCTCATAAATACAGATCAGTTTTCCCTAGCGAAAACTATAACAGCATATTTTCAAACATATCATAGCTTTGTTTACTCCTAGAGATGTCTGTGTTTTGTACCAGTTAGAGTTAATCTTTAAAGTCTGTAAACAATTTAAAATAAACACAAAGACGTGGCTGAGAACCAGAGTTTTTAATATTTTTTACTATGAAAAATAGATCTAACCTTGCTTCTCCATGCAGCCTATACCTGCTTGAATGAAGTTCAAAGACTGTTCACCAACAGATTGTGGACTAGAGTGAAACACCAAATAGAAAATGGCAGTCATATGAGCCTGCAGTAAATGGACCTGGTGAAGTGAAGAAAAAAAAATCAGAGTTAATTGCTGAAATTCCCCCTTAATCATTTACTTGAAACACAGTGGGAATTCTGGACCATCACATCATAGATTTCTGACACTTGAGCTAAAGGACTAATTCAGGAATATAGCGAATCTGGGAATATAATGAGAAACATTCACAAAGTATGAATTTATTCTAGCAAGCAGTGGGTGCAGTCCAAAAGTGATAATGGATTTTCTGGGTGAAGTATCTGGCTGTTCTAAAGTTCTGCTTAGGAATGGAATGGTATGTTTTCCAGACAATGTGGTCTAGAATAGATCCTAAAAGGCATTCATCATACACAACCAGAATCAGATATGCAAAGGAGCTTATCTCCCATTTCAGTACCAGAAGTCATCCTGCAGGTTGGCATGAAGAGCTCTGAGGTTGCTGGGCAAAACTGAGAACTACGGGTAGCAGCTAAATTGTAGGCTGCATTTTCTGTGTTGTTTATATAATGTAATTGCTGAAGCAAAGCTCTCCTTGTTTTTGTGAGACCCCTCACCATGACGGCATGATACTTGTTTCTTGGGCACAAAAAGAAAGTTGAAGTTTTCTTCTCCATAATCAGAGGGTAGAGAGACTAATTGGGCCTGCTGAAGGAGGACATGGATTCAAATAGTCCCAGCCCTTCTGCAAAGGTGAAACTTACTCTGGAATACAACTGATCCTATTTATATAGAAGTGTAATTCCTCTCCCCTGTATCCATTGGGGGAGGGGAAGGGAGGAGGGAATGGGTGGAAGTAGCACCTGTCACATCTAAGAATTATGATTGTTCATGTCACCTATGGTTTTTCTTCTGGAACTGACTTCTACCACATCAGTTTAAGAGTGGATCATTACTATACATATGATTTAATGAGAAAATGAGGTAATCAATTTTAAACAAATGTATGCGTGATCTTGATGCTGCATGCGGTCAGTCTTATTTAAAGCATTCCTCACTGGTTGGAACAGCTCAGCTATTAGCAAGAGTAGAATGAGTTTCTATATTAAACTACATAAGGTCAGACTGAATCTATCTCCTCCCACTGCTGAAGATGTACTAGATTCTGCCTTCTTTTTTCCATTACAGTGATGCATCAAGTGGCTGCAATAAAATCCCCTTCTCTGAGAATTACTGAATATATAAATAGGGGAAAGCATGTCCCATTACAAATTATTTTAACAAGTTATTCTTGTTTAGATGGAAGCTCTAATTTCTAAGAGACTCTTAGAAGATGGGCAAAACCAGCAACAGGTCATCAATTAAATTATATTTAATCTCAAATTTCAAAAGCCAAAGCAGCTTAAAAAGTTTTTAGACATATACAAGCAATACTATAAAAGGGTTATATTTTTATATACAGTCAGAGAGGGAAGAGGAAGTTAATTTTAAATGAGCATAGTGATTATATTGATGAAAATTACATTCAGCCAAGCTAGAAACCCTGTTTCTAGTAATCCATTTACTGATAAACCTTCAGAGAAGGTATCTGTAATTGAAGCCTTTCCTTAGTGATGGATACTTTTGTTTGTTTTAAACCTGCCTATTAATGTCATTTGATGAGGTTCTTGTGCTATGGGGACGAGTAGACATCATTTGCATACTCAATTTCTAAATGGATTCACAAGTTTTAAAGCAACAACAATAGGCTGAAATATTCTGTCTTTCCCAGTGTCACCATTTTTTCTTATAGCCCTTATCTTTTTAACTGAGCGAAGAGTTTTTAAAAATGCAACAACTGCATGTGCACCATACAAGAGTTGAATGAAGAGTGAGAAAATGTCCCCTAAATATATGCTTGAATTTGAAAACTATTCATATTGTTTATTATTTACACCACAGAAGTGCCTAGAGAAGCTCTTCTGTGCTAGGTGCTCCCCAAACAGCTCTTCTAAGCTAAAATGCTTATGGTCTTGAGTCTAGTCCAGCAATTCATTATGCACAAGCACCGGGTGGATTGCAGCCCAATGTGGCAAATTGCAGGATCAAACCCTGACTAGATAATACATGTCCTTTCTTGCATCCTCTGTCTCCGTTATTATTATTCCCAGTTTGCACACTGAGATCTGTTGGGCTTGCTCTCCCAATTAACTTGTTCCATCACTGACATTCCACTGCTGTTCATGTACATACACTAGACATACACTAACCTTTATGTCCAACTGATGGTACTTACCAATGAACTATTGCATTTTCTCATCACTGAGCTCCATTTACAGCCCACTACTAACCATGGAGGGTGACAGACTTGCCAGGCCTGTGGGAAAGGTGAGGGGGGACAGCTCTGTGCTCCTGGAAGAGGTGGGGACTCTGGCAGTACGGGAGGGGCCGAGGGCATCCAGCCCTCAGAGGCTCCTGGAGTGCACATGTTGGCTCCCCTGCTCCCACAGCTAGCCCTGAAGGCTGCCTTAAGCATGCCGCATGGTGCTCCGGCAACGAGCTCTGGCCACTACTGCTCCTACAATAGGGGCAGTAGCACTTGGGAGCCTTGGGCCCTTTTGAATTGCTGGGTCCTGGGGCAACTGCCCCCTTTGTTACCCCACTACCTCCTTGTTGGTGGGCCTGCTACTAACCAGTTCTTCCAAGGTGGTGTTTAGTGCATCTTTGTAGTCATAACACTGCTCACTCTCTTATGCACAGGATACTGTATTCTTCTATAAAAGTAAAGATATGGGAAGAGGACCTCCCTGAGCTGAGCTCCATATATGGGAGATTTAGTAGTCATGCTACACCTGTAAAAGAAAGCACAGACAGATACTAATTTTATAGTCCTATGTATGCCTGGCAAAGTTATAGAGAGAAACCACTCACTCACCTGCCTGGTTACACCTTAGTGCCACAATTTGTAGAGGTTTATCAATGCTGTCAAAAGTACACAGTAAAATACTTAGAAATAAGAAAGCTGCAACACTGTTTGATAACTCACTGAACATTAAAGTTGTCTGAAGATGATGCTTTTCAGTCCATGATTTTGTTCCATTTGCAAAGTATTTTCAATTATTTGCAAATAATTTTCAATCGGTTCCAGATTCGTTAAGTTCTGTTGTTAGGTTAGTCTGGTTTTAAGGCTCTACGGCAGCTCTCTGCAAGCCACCTGAGTACTCTTTGTAGCAGGTTCATATCAGAAATCATTCATAGCAAGGTAACTTTGGATATTCAACTTAAAGGGCACAGAGATATTACTGTAAATGGCATACATTAGGCTACAAGTTATGTCTGCTCTTTTTGATATCTTGATAGGAAATCAAAACAAACATATTGAGTGTATTCATTTGTTGCAGGCTGCTAGACACACTGCTTTGCAAAAAAAGTGCAGCCACTCTTTTATTATTGGTATTTATCATTTGGTTTTGGTACTGCGCTACTTTGGACCCCGTTGTGCTGGGCATAGTGAACACACATAGTAATGGACAGCTCATGCCCCAAAGTGCGTACTAGCTAAATATGTAACACAGACAAAGGAAGTACTATAGTCATTCATGATAAACAAGTGAAGAAAGTCCACATTCTGCCAACAGCTTTTGTTCACTTGCCAAGTACAATCCCTCAGGAAGAAATTAGAGACACTGGTGAGAAGGTAAAACACTAAAGTAGCTTGTTCCTGAGAATAAGGAAGCGAAGCCCAAATTGTCTGATGGGTAAATATTCCTGAAAAAAACATTATAAACACTATTTATTGTAAGATTTCCAGTATTTCTTTACTGAAGTTAGGATGAATATGATGTGACCTTGGCCTTCATTCCAACAATATTCTGGCCAAAGCAAGAGGCATGACATAAGTGCATTTGGAAAGCAACCAGCAGTACTAATGGGACTATTTTTGAACTTCATAAATATTTGGGTACAGTTTGAATTTGAAGTTCAATTTCAATTTGCTCCAATTTTATCAGAATTGGTAATGAAATGCAAGCTGGTGAATGCAAACTGGTATTTGAAGACTTATATGGCAACTGACTGGCATCATACTTCTTTAAGAGTTAGGTTGGTTCTCAGCAGTCCATGTGAACTTCATTTTCTGTTTTGATTGAAGTGCGTTCTTTATACTCCTGAGTTTCACCTCAAAGGTCAAGTTTGAACAAACCCCAAACTTTCAAAGAAAGATTGTCAAATATCTCTGAGTTTCACATCAAAACACAAATGTCTCCTCACTTTTATGTTTCAGTGTAAGTCTGTCTTGGTTTTCTCAGAATCACTCAACACTCTACCATGCAAATTTGTATGGTTGGAGATTTGTTGCTAATGTTTTACATAGTTCAACTTATCATCCATTACCTACCCCCTTTCTAATGCCTTTCCATTATGTATGTACACTTTCAGGGGCCCTTCTTGGAACAGATTGTCTTTTACCAGATTCTCTATGAAAGGAAAGCCTTTGGATATTTAAAAGACTCCCATCACAAACCTGATTGAGTGCCATTTGTTCTCATTAGAATTCTGATTCTTATTCCTGTTAATCATTTGTCAATGAAAATAACCTATTAACACGCTCACTGTTCTTCCTTTGATCAACGGATCTTGGAATTGAAATAATTTGGAAACCTGATCCATATTTGAGCCTATAGTTCTAAATGTCTATGAATTTCTCATGAGACCACGAACTCTACTTTTGTGGAGTGTGTGGGAAAATTTAACATAGTGTGAAGGAGAACACCTGGATTTGAAAAGCTATTTGATAAAACTAAAGGCAACTTTATCCAACTAAGCCAAGGTATAGAAACCAGTATATTTTACAAATGCTCATGTTTGTCCGTTTAATTGGCAAACACTTTACTTATGTAATGTACAGGTAAATACACTTATGGCCATATCATGTCTTGTATCTGTAAAGAAAAATTGCTTGTGAGCAACATTTCAGCAGCTCTGGGCAACAAAAGGATTGCAATACTTTTTGCAAATCATACTCTTCACAAGTATGCTTGATGAGGTGACTGCAGGAAAGCTGTAGAAACTTTTCCTTCTATCAAACAGTTAATGTGCCACTATGGATTTACAGTCTCACAAGCTTCAGTTCCTGCAGCTCTTCCTGGAATAACTGACTTCCTACATGCACTATTTCTTACCAGAATTTTTGTCAGCTCAGCAACTGGCACTTACACTCACACCTTTTGAAGTCACAAAACAATATTGGATCTTAGTAATGACAATGGTCACAGTCTAAATCCACAAACAATCACCCAAACCTAAGAATTTGGAAGGAGGGTTAAGCATTTTTCACAAATAGATATGTATCCACATTTTATAATGGCAGATAAATACCATCAGACAGAAATAGATTTTGAATCACTATACCTGCTGCTTCTTTATGATGCTGGGAGATAGAGGAGAATGAATTTCTCATGCCAACTCTTCTAGTTTAAGGAGGAAAGAGGAATAACTTGTTCACCTCATCCCAGCCTCATTGCTGGTGACAGGGAAGAAAATTTTAAACTACCAGCTGATCTTTCATCAGTGCGTAAGTATGAAATTTCAAATTTCCATGAAATTTCTTCTCTAGTAGAGAGCAAGAGGAAGAAAAAAAACCCAAGATGCCAACTGACCCTGAGCAGCTGAGGTCACATCAATAGCATTGGCATTGATAATCTGCCTTGATTTCCCTAAATCCAAGATAAGATGGTTTCTAAATATGAACATGGACCAGTACTGAATATGAGATCCTCAACATGCCCATCTTATGCAGCAATTAACTTTTAACTGTTGTATTAGTTAAGGAGCAAGGATAAAAAATGATCAAGCTAATCATTTTTATCTATTTAGATTTTCTTTCTCCCAGTCAGATCTCTGTATGAAATGAATGGGAATTTAGATAATCCCTGCAAGGGAAAGGAGAAGGTGGGGAAGAAAGCAAAACATGGAGATAAAATACGGCCTTTGTTCCCAAAACAAAAATGAGGATGGCAAAACTGAACACATGAAATTGGAAGAGAACCATTAATAACTACATTCTTTATCTTAAAGAGAGAAAAGAAAATGAAAAGAAAAAAGAAACCCAACAAAAACTCATGACCTTGGACATTATCCCTGCATTATCCAGCCCCTTTTCTAAAAGTTGGCAAGACAGTTTGGTTTTCCAACTCTGTGAAAATCTAAAAAATAAAGAAAATGCAGCTACCGTACTTTCTAAGCCCTTGGTAGATATTTTCACTTACTTTGTCATTTTCAGGGGGGAAACAATGGTGGCATCTGTGCCCTGGTGCTAAGTGCTCATTTGCATGCAGAGGCAGAGAGATATCCGTTTATTATCAATTTTATGCATTACTTCATTTCATGGTGTTAAAACAATTACATTCAAAGGGTTCAGCAGTCCACAGCCAAGCTATTCAGTGCTCCAGCAGCATCATATAATAACGTTATTCAGGGAGAGACACATACATCATAGTTTACTGACTTAGAAGTAAAAAGAGAGAGAGAGCTTGAGCGAGAGAGGCAGCAGCCCTTATACAGCTGGAAATAGAATTAGTAAAACATCAGAGTTATTACAATAAGCAGAGAAACTCAGGGCAGATGGAGATAAGATTTATTAACTTCTGACTTACTTTTAAGAAAGTTAGGCCCATTTTCTAGGCAAAACAGTTAACCCTGCCAAATTCACTGCCATATATATCAGCAACTTGTTTTATATAGCACTTTTCATGATCAATATTGCAAAGCTCTGTGTAATCAAAATAAATAGATATATAAAGTACACACCTCTGCTGCAGGGTTTTCTAACACACAGCTTGATATAACAAACAAATGGTGTGGCTGTGAAGACAGCCTTGTACTGAAAGTGTTCTCTACATGTGGTGGATTGGCAATCTGGTCAGCTGGTTACTCCTTCCAAGGTTTAAAGTTTTATTTTTTTTCCTTAAGAGGAATTTACATTTTGGATTGAGTTAAAGAAATGTCAAAAACTGCTTTCTGAGTTGGCCTCATGCCAGCCTTCTCAAAATGATAGAAAAAATGCAGCTCATGTACAAAATACAAATGCATGTTCAGGGTCTTGTTTATTTATTATGAAATTTGCCTCCACAAAGGGAAACTAAACACTAACTGAGCATTTGTTGGGAATTTTTAGAAGTGGGAAAAAAATCAAATCCATCAACTCTTAATAATACTTTATTGCCAGAGGAAAATAAAATCAAAGCTGGCACTATAAAATAAAAAAAGCAATTAGCAACTTTCTGATTGCTATTTCTTTAAGGATCCACCTCAAGAAAGCAATTGAAGCAAGCCACAAGGGAGTGAGGGGAACAACGCCTTTCTGAAACAAAGTAAGAATCCATTGCTACCTAGGCAAATCATAAGTGAGAGCAATTTGAGTGCTAAGGACAACACTTTCCTGCATGACACCGAAAACCATCTGGTTGGGTTCTAAGAATTTCTAAAATGGTCAGTGTTGCCTGCAGATAGGTGGTATGTACATGGCTTACCAATGAGCTAAGGCAGGATTTATTATTTAGGCCTTGATTCAGTAAAATATACCAATTCCAAAAACCATGTAATTTCATGTGCAAGTCCCAGTGCTTAAGTGTTTCCTGTCTAGGGATGGACTTAACAACTTATGTCCTGAATTGAGGCCTTCGTAAGGACACAACTAAGAGATCCAAAATAACTGAGCTGGTGATCAAGATACTCAAAGGGCCACTGTTGAAAGAGCTAAGTAGGTGAGGAGAGCAAGGGCAAAGGAGAATGCTGTTCACCAGTCTAAACAGTGTGCATAAAACCACCTCATTTTTAGAACTAAAGTATCAAGTCTAGGTTTTGTGTCAATAAGATCTAGTTTATATTATTCTACCACACTAAACTTTAGTACAGTGGTAGAAGAAGTCATCCTATTGCCCATCATTTTCTATACATGACTGCCACATACATGTGCAACACTTGAATGTTCAGTGTGTGTGTGCATGTACGTGTGTGCAGGTGAAAAGAACAGCATTGCTAAAGAAACAAGAGAAGTTACACCAGGAATGAATCTAGTCCATTGTGCTCTCATTTATATTAGTGCAATGCCACTGACTTTAGTGAAGCTAAATCATAAAATGTTCAATCAAAATTAGGGTTAATCTGGATTTATGCTGATGTAACTGACAACAAAATTTGGCTCATACTACTTCAGCATCTCTACTTAAAGCAGAGATAACAAGGCAAGTTGTTTGATCTGTATTTGGAATAGCTAAGTGGTAGATTTGACTGTACTGAAAAGAAAAATAACTTTAATAAAGTTATTTTTAAAGGAGAGTGCTCCTTTAAAAATAATAGAGGGCCACTACATTGGCTTTCTTCAAATGCCTCCTTAGAACTCACATTTATCAGGATGCCTACAAACCACTTGACAGAGACTAGGCAGCTGGCGTATTGTGACAGATGTTTATTACTCCAATCATAATCTCCCTGTTACCTTGTGCTCCTTCTCCCAGCCCCTCCCGCCTCTTTGCTTTTCTTCCATTATTGTGTCACTTCACATACTTAAACTATAAGTAAGTTCTTTGGGGCAGGACTTCCTTAAATGTATGGGCCATGCCTAGCAAAAGAGAGTTTTGGTACCCAGCTGGGACCTCTGGGATACAATAATAATTCTATCAGAGTTATTTTGTCTTAATTAAATGTTAGTTGATTTTGGCTTTCAGATTGAAGTAGTGACCCTCTACTGGAAAAGAGGGTGGGAAGGGTGATGAAAGAAGGGATTGTGGCATTTTCACAGTGCTGTCTTTAAAATGAGTGTGTGTGCACACGCGCATGCAGTCTGAGAAAATGATGACATGGAAGCAAAAGAGACCAAGGAAGTGAGAAATGTAGCGCTGTGTTTAACTTCTCCTTTTTTCCCTGCCACCAAATGTGAAGCAATCTATTTAGAATCGCATAATTATTCTGTTAATACAGCATTGTTTTTCTTTGTAGACTCTGTTGCTTTAAAAGAATTATACAGCTTTAAAAAAAAAAAAAAAACTTCAGTAGTTAATTAATACCAGAACCCTGTGTAGTTATTCCCTCTTTAACTCAAAAAGGTCCACATACAAATTACTCCATCCACCAACCTGTATTTAATAAAACTTTATCAAATAATGTGTTCTAGTTTAAGAGGCTTGTAGTATTAATAAAAAGCACTTGTACCACATCTTGACAAGGCTGCTGTTTATAAAATATGTATGTAAAAATCTCCAATCTTTGCCATTCTCAGCAGGGTACAGTCAAACTTTTTTAGTCCATTTACTGTACGTTGCTGCACAGCATGTAGGGCATAGTGCAGCAGCAATAGCAGCAGCAGCTGTTACTATGTTCTGCTCAGACCTATCCTTTGCTTTCAACAGCTTTCTAGTAGTTAAAGATGGTTAAGAAAATTAATTAAGCATTTTACAATACCATGAATGGCCATGATGCCAACCACTCCCCTTTACGTTCCCCCAAAAATACAAGAGTCAGAAAATCAATCATTTATTTACTGAAGGCTACGGATCTTTTGTATGATGGTTTCAGTACGTGCTGATAGTTCACTGACATGTTAAGAGTCAGGTTTCTTAGTGTCCAGTTCTTGAACCAGTTGTGTTTTCTTCCTTAGTTGATTGTAAACAGGGAGAGAGGCCCAGAGATTCTGACTAACCGCTTTGAAAGGGAAGTTAAGTGTCTTGAAGATGAGGCAAGACAATCTCCTAAAATGCTTTCAGTCTGTACGATGCTTACGAGAAAGGGCAGGAAAGGAGGGAAGAAGCCATCTGTATCACTAGAAAGTACATTTCTTTACAAGCTGAGTCTAGCCTTTTTCCTGGAGATTTTTTTTATGTTGGACTCTTAGGGTATGTCTACAGTGCCACCCTAGTTCGAACTAGGGTGGCTAATGTAGGCATTCAAACTTGCAAATGAAGCCCAGGATTTAAATATCCCGGGCTTTATTTGCATGTTCCCGGGTGCTGCCATTTTTAAATGCCCCATAGTTCGAACTACCTGCCTGCGGCTACACACGGCGCAGACTTGGTAGTTCAAATTAAAGCTCCTAATTCAAACTACCTAGTCCGTGTCGCATGTAGCCGCGGGCAGCTAGTTCAAATTACGAGGCATTTAAAAATGGCGGCGCCCGGGAACATGCAAATAAAGCCCGGGATATTTAAATCCTAGGCTTCATTTGTAAGTTCGAATGCCTACATTAGCCACCCTAGTTCGAACTAGGGTGGCAGTGCATTCATACCCTTAGGGTGTGTCTAGACTACAGGGTTTTTTTTACAAACGTGGTCATTTTTCGAAAAAAATTCCCCTGCGTCTAGACTGCTGCCGTGTTCTTTCGAAAGTAAATCAAAAGAATGCGGCAGTTTTTTTGATCATGGAAAACTTCATTTTACAAGGAATAACGCCTTTTTTCGAAAGATCACTTTTGTGGTCGAAAAAGGTTTTCCGCGATCGAAAAAGTGCTCTTTCGAAAAAAGGCATTATTGAACACGAACTGTGCTTTTTCGAAAGAGAGCATCCAGACTGCCTGGAAAAGAAGCGAAAGTACTGGCTGTAGTCTAGATGCTTTCTTTTAAAAGAGGCTTTTTGGAAAAGTATCTGAGAAAGTATAAAGACTACACAAGCAACAAGGAGTCCTGGGGCACTTTATAGACTAACGGATGTATTGGAGCAAAACCTTTCGTGGGCAAAGACCCACTTCGTCACATACATCTGTAGAAGTGGGTCTTTGCCCACGAAAGCTTATGCTTATGCTAACATCTGTTAGTCTACAAGGTGCCACAGGACTCCTTGTCGCTTTTGCAGGTCCAGACTAACACGGCTACCCCTCTGATAAAGACTACACAGATGCTGCTAAGTGTCATGTAATGACATTCCTGTAGAAATATCCTATTTTTGACCTGTAAATACCTATAAATGGTAGATTTTCCATTTTTGATGGTTTAGTGTCAAGACAATGCAGTCAAACACTGTTATTGGGCTAAGTACAAGAGCAATTGGATGAAATTCTGTGCTTTATGTTATTCAGAGGTCAGACTAGGTCAGGGGTGGGCAAAATACAGCCTTGAGTCTGGATCTGGTCCGCCATGCTATTTGATCTGGTCTGTGGCCTGCCCTGCTGCTTCCCTGCCCCAAGGCCAATCGAGACCTGGGAATGGGAAACTGCACAAAATCTTTCGCTGTTCAAAGTGTCTGGTGCTTAGAGGGAGCCGCCAGCCATTTGGAACAGCAAATAGCTTTGCACATTCTCCCTTCCCCCAGGTCCTGGTTGAAGGAAACACCCTTTCTGCTTAAGGCCCTACCCCTTCTGGCTGCCATGAAACAAAGTTGGTGAAGTAGCCCCCCTGCAAAAATTATTGCCCACCCCTGGACTAAAATATGTTATGATCCTTTTTTTGGCCTTAAAATTTATTAAATATTTTAAGTGTTAGTGCTAGTTGCCATTATTCCAGACCTTGAATCATATCAACATCAACAGACAAGCATGTATCTATAACTATAGGCTATTACCATTAGGATTTTATAACACAATTCTGTTTCCACTAAAATAAATGGCCATTCAGTCAATGAGACCAGGATAGAATAGGATATACATATATAGGCTATTGGTCAAATTGTGCACATCTACACTGCACCTGTAGCTCAAAATAAGCTATGCAATTTGAGTTACACAAATTGCGTAGCTTATTTCGAGAGAATTGTGAAATAGGGACGTTTCAGAATAGTGCTCTTACTCCTCATGGAATGAGGTTTTCAGGGACATTGAAATAGTGAACCCGTTATATTTCAAAATAACGGGCTTGTTCAAAAGACGCAGGAATAGTTATTTTGGGATACCAGAAGTATCCTGAAATACTTCAGCAGAGTAGCCATTCTTTGTCAGAGTAAACTATTTCAACTACATTGCAACGAACAGTTACACAAAATTATGGGTATGTCTATACTACAGAGTTCTGTCAGGAAAAAGGCTGGTTTTTTTCAACAAAACCTGAGTAACATCCACACTGCAATCACGTTCTTCTGAAAGTAAATCAAAAGAACAGAGGAGGTTTTCCAGCATTTGTAAACTTCCTTCTATGAGGAAGAAGCTTTTTTCTTAAAGAGCTCTTTTGGAAAAAGGTGTGTATGGAAGAGGAATAGGGAGTTCTTTCAAAAGAAGAGGAAAGAGGAAAAAGCACAGGTGCCCTGGTGGCCACTCCGTCCATTGTAATCAGAGCTTAAAAATGAGATAGCATCCACACTGAATGGATGCTATCTTTCGAAAAAGCAGATCGCTTTTTTGATGCACTGTTGTGTGTGGACACTCTCTTTTGGAAGAAGTTTTTTGGGAAGATCTCTTCTGAAAAAAGTTTCTTCCAAAAGAAGCCTGCAATCGAGACATAGCCTATGCCAACAGTGATCTGAGAATCTAAGAAACATGCATTGCCAAGAGCTATTGGAAGAGTTCTCTGATATTATAAGTTATTTAAATAATAAAAAGAAACCCCAAACATTACTAGAAAGGAATAGTGATTGTATAAAACTTAGCAAAAAGCAACAATAAGAAACACACTAAATTTCCATGCCCCACCTGTCAGAGTTGCAGTGATAACATGGGGTTGTTTCAGAGCACATTTTGTTTACTGCTGGCCAAATCCTGAGGGATGCTAACGTCCCCTCAATTCCCATGGACTAAAATGGGTGCCAATGGCACTCAGCATATTGCAGAATGAAGTCCTTAAATATGCTGTAGTTCAGAAATCTGTCAGCAAAAGAAAAGGAAATGCCATACATATATAGTACATGGATGCTGAGAAACATAAGACAAACAAGAGACAGTCCAGGAATTTATATAAAAATAACCCAACGGTCAAATCTTAAGAAGTGAGGAGAATATGAATCTTCCTTTGTAGTCCATGGGAATTGCAGGTGCACAGCAGGTGTTCAGCTAGTCTCAGAATTTAGTCTTTTGTCAATAAAGATATACTGGCTCATAAATACAATGTAGTTCATGTGGGTATACAACAAATGTTTAGATGAATGAGTCAAGCACAGCACAGACTTCCTCTGATCTTTTGTTTGTTTTGGTAGTTAGCATTAAATAATCATACTAATTGTGAAGAAACATACTAAGGACTTAATCAAAATTGTTTTTATCATGAGTAATTATTTAAAGTGTCCTAAAACTTACAGTGCACAGTTTCCTGTGTGGATAACAAGAAGTCAGCTTTCAGACTGGCCTGCAACTTGCAACGTGAATATATACATACACACAGATAAAGGTATTTGTAGTAGGCAGGTGGCAAGTTGTTAATTCACCCCCTGCTCACTCCTAGAGGTTGTGTGATAAAATAAGCCACATGCTCATGACTTTACTGTGTTTGGTGTTAAAAAACAATGCGATTTCAGGACAAAACCTCCCCCTTGCTAGCAGTTGGCTGAGACATCAAGAACAAGAAGAAGAATTTCCGAGACCTTATTGGCGAACATATGGCAGACTCTGATTTCCTTACTAAATCAGATGATATTACTAGAACTGGGTCATTATGCACACATTGTAATCTATCGTTAAGCCCAACAAAGTAATATTTAGCTAGTGTTTTAATTGTGCTACTGGGATTTATCTCTGCTTTTCTTTAAAAAAAATAGTCAAAAGGGGAGTGGTGAATTTTAATAAAAAAAGGATTGCCAATTTTGACATCATGAAGTCATGTTTATTTAGATAAATTTTGCAAATATACACGTATAACCACAGTAACTTTTTGGCATTAATTAGCAGACATGAATTAAGTTCCTTAATTTTCTTTCTTCCCCTTTCAATAATGTACATTTTCCCTATCTACCTGCACTCAAAACTAAAATAGATAACATTCCTTTCATATAGTCTCACATTTTTGTTCTATAAAGCCCCCAGCCAAACAATCATTACCTATGCTTCTATACAAGTGAGAGAATTGTTGCACTGACAGTGTGTAATACGTACCCAAGCCTTATTGAAAGAAAATATAACATCTTATCCTGAGAATCAAAGGGGTCTCTTGTAATGCCAGTCCATATGGCCACAATCAATTAAAACAAAAATGTAACTTTCTCATCTCCTGTGCTGAATGATCATAGTGCAGGAGTTCCAATGTGGCTGAAGGCGAAGCCTGTGTTTTTATGATCTTCCACACATGGTTTCAGAGGCATGTTCAGGCTGCTGAGATAGGTACTGCTCAGCAGGGAGATGGAGCAGAAGGGGAGGGCGTGGAATTCAAACTGTAGGCCAGTCACCCCGAACCTGTCAGACACACTTATTTTGCAATGTGTTAAGGGAAAATACTCAGACAAATCCCGTATCTGTTTCCAACAGCTGGAGATAAAGAACCCTGTTTTCTTTTCTGTCAGGGTTAATAAAACAAGCAACTTATTAAATAGCATTTTGGCAAACACAATGGATAATGAATCCCATTCTATAGTTAAAGACTTTTAACAATTAAAAAGATTTATGAGCCAAACACTGCAACACATGAGTGCCTAAGGAGTGAATGAGCTCCTGTGTAGCCAATCACTGAATGAAGAGCAGGAGAGATGTACATTCAATGTGCACTTGCCTAAATCAGACATGTTGAGACAAACATGAAGAAAGGTATTCTGGGGGCAAGCAGGAGAAGGAAGAGGGACCTGATAGTTAATGTGCAGCCCATGGACGGCCATAACAAGACTTACATTTCAATCCGTGCAGGATTTTGACTCTTTGATCACTTTGAAATGTATGTGTACATCAAATGCCCTGGCCCCATTGCCCATTGTTCTTCATCAGCTACAGTACAAGTCCAGCGTCTGGTTTGTCAATCATCTGATTCAATGGCTGTTTGCCTGGGAAGCTGCTGACGGGTGGGTGCGGGAGGAAAGGGGGCTGCCAGAGCTTAATTACCGTACCTCATTAAAGGGCTTCTCATTCATATTCAGTAAGGAATCATTCAACCAGACAGATATGTCTTTGTTAAAGAAACTAGAAAACATACTTTAAAAAATGTGTAAACGTATTTACACTTGTTTGGTTAAGGGCTTCTTTTCACTCTATTTAAAAGAAGAGAAAGAAAAAGAAAAAAGGTAAAAAAGGTGGTGGTGGTGGTGGTGGTTGGGATTTGTATTTGTAACCAGACATGCTTTTGGAAATCAAGATACATTTAATTATACTCACCAACTCAAATTTTCCTCTAATTTGTTGTGATTTTGTGTGCAAGATTGAAAGGGTTAAAATGCAGGTGTTTTCACTATTAGAGGTTTGATTCAAAATACATCACTACAAATTCTTTATTTAAGGAAAAAGCAAGTTTCACATAGTTCAGTGTGTAGTTTTATTAAGCATATTTGTCCTAACATGTTTGTATAGTGTTATGTTAAAATAAAATATAGAGCTGGATTCACAGATGATGTAAATCACTGTAGCTTCATTGTATGCAAGAGAGTGCACTTTACTTGAACAGAGGCTCTGGTCCATAGTTTTGTCCTAGTTGGTGATATCCCTTCATCAGTTGATGATTGAAATACTTTGGGGTTTGTTCTTCCATATTCACCTGATATTAAACTTATCTCCCAAATAACAATCAATAACAGAGAAAAGAAAGCAATTACTTTTAAGACTTTTGGCACAAGATCCTAAAACGATTTAGATACAGTACCTTCTCTGGTAACATATACTGCTTCACTGCCACCATTTGTTATTATTAATAAATATTAATATTACAATCATTCACAGACTCCAGTGAGGATTAATTAGACCTCACTTTGGCTTATGCTCTATCTCAGCATTTCTCAAGTGTGGTCACCATAGCCTCAAGCGGCCACAGGATGGAGGGGGCCAGGGAAAATATTAGCCCCTCCCTCCCTGGTTCTCCTGAATAGACTGCCTTGGTGTTGGCTGTTGGGGCCACCAGCAGGGGTTAGGCCTTGTCCTTCTTATGGAGATACCTGGGGCACAACACTGGAGGAGCAAGCAGCTGGTTCCCGGGGCAGTAGGGCTCTGGCTTCTGGCTTCAGTGTCAAGCTCTGATTGCATGACTTCGGGCTCCCTCCCATGGCTCCATCATCTGGCTGCAGGGCTTCAGATTCTGGCTGTGGTGGTCCAAGATCCAATCCCGCCCTACTCACTTCTATCAATCTTTGCCCCTGCTGCCTTCCCCAATCCTTCATCCAGGGCTTAATTTGTCCAAAGGCTTGCCAGGACTGAATAATTCTGCTGTGAATAATGTTACTGGTATGCTTGTTATGTATGTATGGCATGACCATCTCTCTAACTCTGATGGTGCGGTCAGGGAAAAAAGTGCTGGCGTGCATCTTTTGGAACTGGCAGGAGTTCCGGAAAATGTGGGGATTGTTCACCTTCCCAAGCATCTGATGTTGACCTCAGTAAAGAGTCCCTTACAATCTACGAGGGCCTGCAGCACCATGGAGAAGTACCTCTTTCCGTTGATTTGTCTGAAGTGTGGTGGTCGGGGGCCAGGACGGGGTTGTGTGTGACATCTATGGCCCCACCACAGTTGGGGAAGCCCATGGCAGTAAAGCCATCGACAATGGTATCCACGATCCCCAGAGTGACGATCTTCTGTAGCAGCACTTAGTTATGGCCATGGCTACCTGTAGGTGACAGCCCCAACTGTGGATTTCCCCATGCAGAATGGATTCTTGACAGTGTAAGTGTCCGGTGTGGCAGGCTTCCAGAGTGTGATGGCCATGCACTTCTGTACAGGGATGACGAATCACATGAGGGTGTCCTGTCACCTGAGAGTGGGGTGAGCCACTCACAGAGCATGAGGAAGGTGGTCTTCTGCATGGGGAAGTTCTGCAGACACTGCTGGCCATTCCATCCCTGCATGACTATGCAGTCCCACCAGTCTGAGCTCATCTCCCACTTCCAGAACCGGTGTTCTGCTGTGTTCAGATATTGAGGGGCATGTGCAGCAGCAGGAGCACCAGAACCTTCGTAAGCAGGGCCTGTGGTACATGCTGGGGTTCGTCCTGCAAGTCCTGGTCCTGGTCCTGTTAGAGCAATATGCAGGCAGTCTAGAAGTACTGCATCATGAAGCACAGCATGAGGCCCGTGGGCCTGGAGCTGCTTTGCAGCAGCTCTGGCTCCATACTAGGAGTGCTGTTATGTCTGCAAGGGCAACCAGAGTACATTGTGTCCCTTTTGTATCCTGGGATGAGATAGGCAGTGGAGGAGTGGCATTGTAGACACAGCTGTAGAGAGGAGCCCCTGAAAGCATGCGTCGCAGCTTTCCTGACCAAGCAGCCACAGGAAACATCCACCCTCTTGGTGCCCTCCCCAGAGTGTTTCTGGGTGATCTAAGTCTGAGGCAGGCTCCAATCAGTGTGGACATGCTATTTTGGAATAATTCTTACTAATGTCAATGCTTCCCCATAGTGGGGACACTCTATTTTGATTTTGTTAATTGGGAATTACGATGTCAATTTTACTTATTTTGAAATAATTTCCTAGTATAGACATGCCATTGGTGACTAATAATAATTTAATTTTCCTTGTTCTGCTTTTGAGTTTGTATTTGTGGAAATAGAGCAAGCCGTGAAGAAAGAGATGTTGAAGAGACCTGTTTGGTCTGGTAGGGAATCAAATTTCCCTGTACCTCATTCTCAGAAATGGTTGAGTTGTTTTTGCAAGAAATGAAAAATAACATTCAGACTAAGGCAGAAATATGGCATGGAAATTGTACCTTGAATGGTTAAAGTTGGCAAAGCTATAAGCAATCAATTATAGGGTCTTATAAAGGAAAGTGTTTGGCAACCGTATCTATCAGCAGTGCTGTGAGGTCCATCTATAATAAAGTATAACAACAACTAGTAAAATAGTCTCTCTTACTGATCACCAGTCACAAAAAGTTCTTAATGTTAAAAAGTATCATGACTTGACACCAGAGAAAGTACAGTCCTAGCCACAACCACAAAGGCCTAAGTGGAAAACTTGTCTTCCTGAAGACACAACTCATCTCTTTTGCCCGTTGGTGAGACTTTTCCATGCTACAGCCTATTACAAATCATTTTCTCTCAACACCTCCTCCCTCCCCACACACACGTTTCTAACTTGGCATCTAAGCTTTGTATGAACAGGACTTGCTATAGGTTTTGATTTTATATGAAAGGCACTCATATACCACAGTGAAATTGAAGACAGAGGTATAAGCACTAGGGCTATGTCTAGACTGCAAGCCTCTTTCGAAAGAGGCTCTTTCGAAAGAGAGCGTCTAGACTGCACGTTGAACTTTCGAAAAAGCGGCTTGCTTTTTCGAAAGAAAGCATCCAGTGAGTCTGGATGCTCTCTTTCAAAGAAGCCCTATTTACATTGAAGAACGCCTTCTTTCGAAAGAGGAACTTTCGAAAGAAGGCGTTCTTCCTCGTGAAATGAGGTTTACCGCCATCGAAAGAAAAGCCACGTTCTTTCGATTTAATTTCGAAAGAACGCAGCTTGAATCTGGACGCAGGGGAAGTTTTTTCGGAAAAAGGCTACTTTTCCCGAAAAAACCCCTGAGTCTGGACACAGCCTAGGTGTTAGCACCTCCTCAAAATTGTAAAACAAAAGACTGTTGTATACTGCATTACAATGTGCTTTAAATTACATCTTAATCTTCAGTTGCCCAACCATGAAGATGTGTGGCAGGGCCAGATATAAAATTCTACTTATAATTAGTGATGCTGGTCAGAAGAGGAAAATGACTTGAAGATTCGCCATACGCCTTCATTTTACTCTCAGTCAAAGACATCTTAATATCTTTCCTATTGACTTTCTCTCCATTTGAAGAAAACTTTGTTCTAAACACAAAGATGCCTATTTCATTCTCTTTTAATTAAATGGAGTTTGGGTGAAACAACAGTTTGGCAAATGGGGACTGAAGCTGGAAAGAGACATATTTGTGGTTGGTGTGTGGATAAGAAATAGCCAACCAAAACACAGGGATCTGTATTACGGATTTTGACAGATAATAATGGTCGGTATACCAAATCAGAACCTAATTCCCAATAAGAATGTAGGCAGTCCCATAATTGAGATAAGCGCATCCTAGTAGGTTAGTAAGCTGGGTGTCTTGTCCAGCTCAAATATCTCCATTGTAGCATTTTTAACATCTAAAACGTAACATCATATCCACCAATAGAACATACTACATATTTATAATGTGATCAATTTGAGTTCCTATTGGGACCGTAAGTTGGAATTTCCTGATATTTGTGCTTTTAAAACCTCAATTACAGCACTATATTCTACACAGTTTTGCCTTGAATACATAACAGATGTTTATATTGAGATGAATGCTTTGTGGAGCCAGAACTGTCATCAGACCTCTCATAATCACATTTTCACCTATGCATATGGTGTACACCTGTGGCTTGATGGAAATGCTCTCGGTTGCAATGTGGGAGGTTCAAAGTTTTTTATTCCCTGATGTTTTTTTTTCCAGTCACCCTTGACATGGCTCTTATATGTTTTTATATTTTTTTTTGTCAAGCATGTAAAACAAATACAGGAATACAAGAGTGAATAGTGTCTATTTTAAGTCTTCAGCATTATGTGCAGAAAAATCTTTTTATCTTTAATATAATATACAATTTTAAAAGCATAATTTGAATGTATGTTGGAGCAGGCCAGGACAAGGCCAGAGGAGATGTCATAAGACAGAGATGGATTTTACAAAAATACAATAGGAAAAACAAATCCAGAATACAAAGTTAGAGGAATATAGGACACATGTGGGATTTTATGTTTATCTATTTTTGTAAAACAAATAGACCTCAAAATGTGCTGCCACAAAACCACCCTATTTTTCATTCTTCATGTACAGACACACCCAATTCACTGTTAGGGATTCTGGATAGTATATTCCAATAGGCAATTTTCTGTATAAAAACATCTATAATTAGAATTGCTATAAGATGCAATTTAGTACACTGTGTCCTAACAATGCTGCCCTTACGATAGTACAACATATGACTTCATTTGGACTTATCCCACATTAGGGCTGAACTGAGCCTGGAGCTGGCTGCAAAGGAAAATGAAATTGGATTTACTAGTGAATGTCTCTTCAAAGCCAGCTTTTAGTAAAGAAGGCCATACAGAAAGAAACTATCTAATCTCAGTTAGGTTAATTAGATTGTACCCCTTGCATGGGTCCAAACCCTTACACATGGAAGATTTATCTTTGCTGCAAGCACACTTATCTGATACCTGTTCTGCTATGCTGATTAGGTAGCTGCTTATGCCTAAAACCAGCATCGGGACACATCAACACGACATGGAAGATAGACTCTGCTGCAGTTGATTTTCCAGGGTTTGATTTCATGGGTATAGCATAGACTCGTTAGATTGAACTCAAAGGGTTCCCCCGTTGGCGCCCTCACTCCTACTCATTGCAACGAGAAAGGGAAGCTGACAGGAGTGCTTGCTGTCTTCAACAGCCCACTGTGTGAAGGGGATTTGAAATATGTTGACTCCTGCTACGTGATTTACATAGCTGGAGTTGTGTATCTTATTTCTAACTTCCCATATTGATGAGGCCTTGATGAAGAAATACATACAGAGTAATAGTTAATTCTCCTATGTAGGACACATCTACAGCATGCAGGATACTTCAATATCCAGAGAAGAAAAGTTATGAGAAGACAAAGGGTCATAAATTCTGAAAAAAGAGGGAAAGGAACCATAAAAGGAAAAAAAACCTAGAAGAAAAGACAAAGTAAGAAGAATTGAATGAAGCACAAAGACTGCAAAGAGGAAAATACAAACATAAGTGGATGAACCTTGCTTTCCTGCCCATTCTCTTGACACCTTCTCTGAACCACTATTGCTCCTAGTGGCTGGAAGTGGTCCTTGCTCTTGGTATTGCTCTTGGTCCTTGAGGTGCTGCTGCAGCTCGTGGCTTGAAGTGGGTTCCTTCATATATAGAGTTTACAGTTTGGTTCAATTACTCTCTTCCTCCTTCCCCCTGCCCATTATACAAATTGTGCCAATACGTCTGCTATTTCTACTAGTGAAATGGGGTCTGAGTTGCATTTGGGAATGGCTGAAGCAGTGGACACTGCCAATTTCATCTAGGTCATGAATGCAAATAGAGTATGCCCTGCCATTAATAAATGATGAAGTCTTGGTGTATTGCAATACATTTAGAAACTGCATCCTGAACTATTGATATTTTTCCAACTGGAGTATTTTGTCATGATATTCTGGACCATGGGGATCATCCAAAGCCTACTAGAGTCAGTGGGGTTGTTTCCAGTCACTTCAGCGGATTTTGGATCAGGTGCACAGACACAAGCACATTACACAAAGCTTATAAAGTAAGGCTATGTCTACACTGCACCTCTCTTGTGCAAAAGCCTATGCAAATTAAGGTCAGATTAGCATATTGCTGCACTTCGTTTGCATAATTAATTAGGGGCTAGTTTTGCACCAGAGGCTTTTGCGCAAAAAGCCCCTCTTCATTTTTTCAGGAAAAACGGCTCTTTGCGCAAAAGGGGGGTTTTGTGCAAAAAGGAGCCGTTTGCACAGCTCTTTTTTGCACAAAATCCTCTTGTGCAAAAAGGCCCCTAAGTTATGCAAATAAAGGCCCCTTAGTTATTCAAATAAAGTGTGGCTATATGCTAATCTGTACTTCATTTGCATAGGCTTTTGTGCAAGAGAGGTGCAGTGTAGACACAGCCTATGATTTAATTTGCTTAGTTCAAAGACACTCACTACTTTTCTTTTTAAGTGACAGTAGACATCTCTCTGCTTTGATGCAATCACCCTCAATCTAAAACAGGCTTTTTGTACAAACTTCTGATTTATTATTTTATAGTAAAGGCAGTCCCCAGGTTACATACAAGATAGGAACTGTAGGTTTGTTCTTAAGTTGAATTTGTATGTAAGTCGGAACTGGCATCCAGATTCAGCCGCTGTTGAAACTGACCAGCAGCGGCAGAATCGGACACGCCTGGGGCAGAGCAGCTGGGGTGCTGCTGAGTTGGTCCCACAGCGCCGCTCCTCGGTGCTACTGGACCAACCCGGCAGCACCCCAGCTGCTCTGCCCCAGGTGTCCCCAAGTCAGCCGCTGCTGAAACTGATCAGCGGCTGATTCCAGGAAGCCCGGGGCAGAGCAGCTCTGCCTCGGGCTCCCTCTAGTCAGCCGCTGATCAGTTTCAGCAGCGGCTGACTTGGGAACGTCTGGGGCAGAGTAGCTGGGGTGTTGCTAGGTTGGTCCAGTAGCGCTACAGGCGCCGGTGAGAAAAGCCTGCTCTGCTGGGGGGGAGGGGGCGCACGAGCTGTGCTCCCCACCCCCAGCAGACCAGGCTTTTCTCACCATGGAGGATGGGTGCGGCGGGACCGCGGCGCGTCTCGGCGGTCCCACCGCCCGCGTCCTCCATGGTGAGAAAAGCCTGGTCTGCTGGGCACCCACTAGCTGCGCCCCCCCCAGCAGACCAGGGAGACGCGGGTGGCGGGACCGCCAAGACGCGCCGCGGTCCCGCTGCCCCCATCCTCCGCGGCGAGAAAAGCCTGGTCTGCTGGGGGGGGGGGGGGTTGAACCCCGTTCGTAAGTAGGGATCCGACATAAGTCGGATCCACGTAACCCGGGGACTGCCTGTATTCAAAAACATGCTAGGTCCTTTACAGTACAAAATAGTGCAGTATCTTAGAGTAATACAATCGAAATTCATGCAAAACATAATGAAAGGACATCAAAAAAGTGGAGTGAGTCACGGAGGAAATATTTGAGTAATTATTCATTTTTAAGTGTCATATGCCCAATTTTATCTACAGACTAAAATAAAGTAAACTAAGTAATAAAATAGTTCATGAATAAGTCACATTTGCATACAAAAAGTTTGCATGCTGCATGTTGGTCGTTAGCCAAATAGAGCTACACACATTTTCTTCAACACAGATCTCAGAAGTTTACAAGCAAGTTGTCAATTTCCTCCAATTAGATTAAATATATCTCTGTAAATGCAATTACTTCAGTCCCACTCTAAAACTTTTTAAATGATTATGTAAGGAGGTTTGCTTGTCAGGGTTAGCTAGTAAAATGCATTCTGTGCTCTTAAGCTTCTTTTGTGTATGAACAGTTGCGCTGGGGGAAAAACACATTTACTAAAGTCATCTCTTTCAAAAGGAAATCTTACAATGACGTCTTAATAGCATGGTTTTATATGGCAGAGCAAATTTGGTCTATCCCCAGAGGCATAACAAAATTTGATAAAGGCAGGATCCCTTTGATGGTGCTTATCTGTTTGGTATTTAATTTGCAACTTGTTATCCATTATTCATGATGTTTGCCAATGTCTGCTCTGTTTTTCATATATAGTCAAATTAACTTTTTATTAGAACTTGCATGGGAAAGAAACTAACTGATATAAAATATTTTGTATTTTAAAACCCCATTTTTGGGCCTAATCTCAAGGGCAGGGAACACCCAATACATGACAGTAAGGGTATGTCTACACTACAAAGTTAATTTGAAATAACAGCAGTTATTTCGAATTAACTTTAATAGCATCTACACAGCCAAACCGCTATTTCGAAATAAATTTGAAATAGTGGAACACTTATTTTGAATTTGGTAAACCTCATTCTATAAGGAATAACACCAAATTTGAAATAGCTAATTCAAAATAAGTGCTGTGTAGACACTTATTTCGAATTAGGGGGCCTCTAGCCCTTCCCAGTTTCCCCTGGTGGCCACTCTGGGCCACACCAGGAAAACTTCTCTCCTCTCCCGCAGCCCTGGGGCCCTTAAAGGGGTAGACTCTGGCCACTGTGCATGTGCAAGAGCCAGCAGCTACAGACCCTCACCCAGTGGCTACACAATGGCAGCAAGTGGCAGCCAGCCATCCCTTGCCCAGTCCCCCAGCACCCAGGGGCCAGCCAGGGGCCGTAGATGGCACATGCCAACCTGGACTGGTGCGGAGATCATGGAACTCATTGAAGTGTGGGGGAGGCCCCCAATGTCCATGATCTCTGCACCAGTTGGAGGAATGCTGCCGTCTATGGCCACATAGCACCCACCATGGCCTGCAAGGGACACAGGCGCATCCAGGAGCAGGTGCGCCTGAAAGTTAAGGAGCTGTGGCAGGCATATGCCAGAGCCACCAGGGGTGTTGCCGCAGCAGGGGCTACCACCTGCCCCTACTTCCTCGCCCTCGACCGATCCTGGGGGGCGGGGTGGTCCACACCAGCCCGGGGGGCAGTGAGCCGGGAGCTGAGGGCCCTGACCCAGGTGCAGCAGAGGGGCCACCACCAGCTGTCCCGGCACTGGAGTCGGCAGGGTCGTCTGGGGAGGCCATACCAGGTAAGTGCCAGCACTGTCCCCTACTCAGAGGGGAGGTGGGGAGGGAGACCAAGGACCGCGCATGTGGGCCATGCCTCCCATGGACTACGCAGTTACCTGTGCACATGCGGGCACATGTTGTGCCACCCTTGGGCAGGTGGCTCCAGCTGCATGCCACACAGGGCGCCCTACCTTCATACACCCCCTCTACACAGGGGCAGGAGAAATCTCTCCCCCACCTCGGCCGGGTGCGGTCTTGGGGCAGCTCCCACTCCCGGGCAGAGCTGGACATGCCAACCATCGCCTCTGTGCAAGCACATTGGCTCTGATGGTGCAGGGCATGGTCGCCCTCACCTCTCGGGGGGGGGGGCTGGGCATCATCTACTGTGTCCCCAGTCTCTTCTTTTTCTACAGCCACGCCAGCTGCTCGTGCAGGGCGCACCACTGCACCCGGGACATGCTCCCGCAACCACGGCCTCAGCAGGACCACCACCACGTGGCAGGGGTACAGAAAGCTGCACTTGCAGGCCCTGCGAGCCCAGACCCAGATCATGGAGCAACAGGTGCAGGACAACCGGGAGTTCCAGCGGGAGCTGCTTGCCCAGGGTAATGCCATCTGTCACCATGGGCGTGCTGCCCCATGCCGGTCCTGTGCCTGCTGCCCCCCCAGCTACTGTTCCTCCTCCCACTCCTGCCCCCCCACCTCTTCCTCCTCAACCTTCACACCCCCACCTCAACCTCCGCACCCTCCTGCCCATCCCTCCTGCCCATCCCCCCAACTGCAGTGCTGGGAGGCAGTTGGCCCGGAGAGCCCCCCACCCCTGAGCACTGAGCTTCTTCTCCCCCTCCCCCTTCTTCCCCCTTCCAGCTCCCTCCTCTAAGTTTTCCCCCTCTCCTCTCCTCTCCCATCCTCTCTCCTCCCCTCTCCCACCTCCTTTCCCCAGTCTCCCCAGAGGTTCATCCCTCCCCCCCCAGTTGTGTTTAATAAATAAAGTTTCTATTTTTGAAAATACGCATATTTTATTTGATATCAGGAAGGGGAGTCTAGGGAAGGGTAAGTGGAAGGACGAGTGGGAGGAATGGGGCACAGGCCCCCAGTGGGACAGACCGGAGAGACTGTTAGTGCTCCTCAGGGTGGAAGCTCTGCCGCAGGGCCCCCTGGATCCTGACAGCCCCTCGATGGTCCTCCCGGATGGCAGCCTGCAGACAGTGCAGCCATGCTGCTGGCAACGTGTCCACGTGACGCAGCAGAGTCCCTGGGGGCAGGTCTGGTTCCATTTTGCAGAGTGCCATGGTGTCCCAAGTGAGGGCAAGCAGAGCACTCTGAGACACAAATGCTTGGCTGTCCCTCGGCGAGGTAGACCAGCAAGCAGAGAAACCTGAGAACTGTCTGTCCAGGATGGGGTGGGGGGGTCGGGTCCCTTAAAGAACAGACCTCGGATAGCCTGAGGTAGCAGCCCCACACCCTAAGTCCGACCCTGATGCCCTGCTGGCTGGTTCCAGCCAGCCTTACCTTCGATTCAGGGTCCACTCAATGTGGACGCGCTATTTCGAATTAGAAAAACGCTATTTCGAATTAGTTTTTGTGTCTGGATGCATTATTTCAAATTAGCTAATTTGAAATAAGTTCATTTGAAATAGAGCTGTAGTGTAGACATACCCCAGGTTCCAAAAACACTCCTCATCCTGAATGAGTAAAAGGATAGGAAGATGTTGAAATTAGTGAGCTCTGGGTTACACACTTGCATATTCTGTTGCAGGGCTTGCGGCCCATTTGGATTCTATGTAAGCCCCGCAAGACATTTTGTTTACCAATGCCCACACGCAGGGTTGCCAAATTCTGCTGATTTCTGTTTGTATAGTTTTTTTTTCTACTGGTTTCACTAAAGTGACATGCACATAGGGCAAGGGCATGTGAAGTGAGATATGTGCTGAGAATGCACTCAATGTTGGCTGGTACTCCCTCTGCATCCAATGAAAGTGCTGCTACCATTCAGACAATACACCCACAAATTCTAGGTATGCAAGTAGAGTGAGCAAAACTACCCTGTCTCAGGAGTCTGTCTTGGTTACGACAATCTTGTGGCCCAGTGAGATGAAGAAGGACCATTCATGTGTCCCTCTCACTATCCTTGGTTGCCAATTGCTGAGTTGAGAGGATTCTGTGTTTTGTGCATGAACAATGGGATATTAGTGCAGAAAACACGAGCATCCATATATTCCATTGTGCCTCTGAGTTGCATCCTCAACAGAGATTAAACCCAGAAAGAAAAATTTTGGTTTTACCTAGAGTGATCAGATATCCCAATTTTATAGGGACAACCCCAATATTTGGGGTTTTTTTCTTATACAGATGCATACTACTCCCCACACTGTCCCAATTTTCCATTTTTGCTTTGTGGTCACCCTGGTTTTACCATTCACTTCAGTGCAGCCAGGATTTCAGCTAGGAACTCTAGCTCCAATCCATAGATCTCTCAGGTATTTAGGCATCTGTATATGGATCTTTCGGTGCCTAAATACTTTTTATAAGCTCTGTTGGAAGCAGGTGCAAGCAACTATTCTCTGTGGATCAGCTACAGTGAAGATGGTCACAAACACAAAAAGCAGAGATATGTTGTTATGCATACAATTACACTTATCTATATAAGGAAAATTGCAGATATGGTTAATTTAATATCAGTCACAGAAATGTTAATTGACTTAGGTCTTGTCTTTTTAAGAAAGGGCTACATACATGTTAGCAGGTTTCTGGTACCTTTGGAATTTCCATGTTTGGTTCTATTTTTTATTTAATACAACTTTTTCTGGGTCATCTATTTCCATAGTTGGAAAATTGCAGTTAATGTAAATTTCCCTTAATATCAATTGACCCAAGCCCGTAAACATACTAGAAGAAATTACATTAACATCAACTGTCATTGACAATAAAGGCAACTCTAAATGGTTTATGAGCTATTGATTTTTTTTAGCCTTTACATATAATTTGAGTTTCCTCAGATTTAAAAAGCCCAGAACTTTTGCATATCTCAAAGACAACCAAAATGTTTAGAGATGATCATACATGCAGTGACTAGATGAGAATGTAGCTATATTAAAGATGGTATTCTTCTTCTATGAGATTCATCACATACTATGCTAGTATTACTAAGACACATGAGAAAATGGACAAAGCATGACCAAAAATTGAACTTGCATCCCTTGTTACGTTTATTTTTTCAGCCATTGCAAATTTTTCTCTTCTATTTACATTAAGAAGAGAGCCACTCTTTTCTTTAAATGTAAATTTCTCAACTCTCCATCTGCTCTGTTGAAAAAAATGCTGTAAATCTAAGTAAAAGACCTTTGCTGGTTGCCCTGTTAGTTTAGCCAGACTTATGCTACTATTCTAATGAGAATAGAAGAAGTAATTCCCTGCATTTACCTTACCTGATTTTGAACATACTTCTGCGATCTTCTGTAATCCCAGGATTACTGGGACTCTTCTTACTGATGGAATCTACACAAGAAACCCAAATGGATTTTCTTTCCTCAGTCTTTTCTGCACTATGATGTTTTAATCTGTGGTGTTTTTAGTTACGACTTGGATTGATTTGTTCTGCTTTAACTGTAGAGATGAAAGATTTTAAGTGTATATAGTGTATTTAATACCAGCAACAACACTACATCTTATTAAAATGCCCACGTCCCATAATTGTTGCTAGATTACAACATTAAATTTGTCATCTATTTTTGGTAGGCTTGACAAGAAGCTTAGATCTATTGCATGAACAGATTTCTGTCTAACAAACAATACTACATGTTAGACCCAATATAAAGACGCATGTACTTACATTGCCCAGAATGACTCTCACCTGCATGCCCTAGATAGCAAATTGTTTGCAATTAAAATATCTGTTGACAACATCGGAGAACTCTCTTCTGGTGGAGCTAGGGAGTAAATTGAGGGGAAAATTAAATTACAGAGAATACATTTTGATGATAGGTAATTTTTCAGGAGACAATTACAATATAACAAGCATTTTTGGATAATATCAAAACAGCTATCTAAGCAACTGTTTCGGGATTTTCCTAGAAAGAAAATGTGTGCTAATAGTTCTCCTCTCTCCCACTATTATACTGAAAATGAATGCTGTAATATAAATATCTTGTCTTAATTTTAAGTTAAAAATAAAAGCATATCGAGTTAAAATAATATTGGGTACGTCTACACTTGCCCTCTAGTTCAGACTAGGGAGGCAAATGTAGCATACCGAAGTTGCTAATGTAGCATGGAGTTTTAAATATCCCATGCTTGATTAGCATATTCGTGGCCGGTTGCCATTTTAAAATGCCGGTAGCCTGAATTAACTCGCCGCGTGTAGACACGGTAGTCCGATCCAAAACCCTTCCCTCGAATTAACTGTTACTCCTCCTGCAATGAGGAGTAATGGTAGTTCGAATTAGGAGCTTTAATTCGAACTACCTAGTCTGTGACACATGTAGCCGCGGGCAGGGAGTTTGAACTACGGGGCATTTAAAAATGGCGGCGCCCTGGAACATGCAAATAAAGCCCGGGATATTTAAATCCCAGGCTTCATTTGCAAGTTTGAATGCCTACATTAGCCACCCTAGTTCGAACTAGGGTGGCAGTGTAGACATACCCCTTGTGTGAGGAGTAAGGGAAGTCGGAGGAAGAGTGTTCTATTTCGAAATAAGTGCTGTGTAGATGCTCCCAATTTCAAAATAAGCTATTTTGAAATAAGCTATGCAATTGATGTAGTTCAATTTGCGTAGCTTATTTCGAGTTAAGCCCTGCTGTGTAAACACACTTAGATACACAGAGAAAATGCAAATTCACACTTGGCCAAGGAATGACTGCTACTCTGTTACGATTAGGTAAAGAGAGCTAAAATTGGGGGAGAAAACTGCTTAATTATCATACTATGGGACAAAATTTGCAGCCTCTTAGTTCTTCTAAGAGAGGCAAGAGACTTTGGGTCACATGAGGTGAGGGAGTAGACATTTGGGTTATTCTTCTTTTAGGGGATGACAGAGTACAGTTCTCCTTGAGCTACTGAAACATGGCTCCACATGACCTGATAGAGAATTATTGCTGGAGATTGAATGTACGTGAGAAAGCTGCTTAGACAAAAATTTTAATTAAGTTTTAGTCACTAGACAACATGTTTTGTTTTGTTTGTAATCATACTCATCTCCTTTATTCTTTCTTAGTATTATTTACATATGTGTTATTCTTTAATAAACTTATTTTATTTCAAAACCATCCCAGTGCTGTGTATTAAATAGGGGGACAAGTCTTCAGCTAGCCAAACAGAATAGTGTGTACCCGGTCTCTCTGGAGGCAGCAAACTCAGTAAGTCTGTGAGTTTCCAGGGAGAGGGATTGGACCCTACAGAGAGATGTCTCTGGAAATGATTGGGCTCACTGATTGTTACCTGCAATGCAAGGTTTGGACTGACAGTCCTGAAGTGTTTGCTGGCAAGGCAGACAAGCTCTTATGTCAGGGAGCTGCCACTCAGCTTAGCAGCAGCAAAATTCTCACTTACTGAGGCTGAGGGTGTAAAACAAGGACTACTCAAGTAAGATATCACAATATTTAAGATTTGCTAGAGTATCTCAGTACTGAATAGGTAAATTAGCTCTGCCTGTTAATTGGAAGGTTCTGCTCTACACTTCTTTCAGATGGTAGAAAGATCTGCTTTGGCTTTGGTATTTGTCTTCCTCCTCCTGATTGACTTCAGTTATGAAGGGAAATATTTAGAAAACATGGGGATGGCCTTAATTCAGTCAGATTTTAGATTAATCTAACTGTGAACATTTGGACTACAAACTTGACTGAAGCACCCAAGCATGGAACCCTGAAAGTCAAAGCCTCCAAGGCCCACTTATCCAGTCAAAAAATGGAGACCTGTCTTTTAACTACTGCATCATATCAGAACAGCTTGTATTTCAAAGACTCGGCATGAACTCCTCTAGTGCAAGCAACAGATCACAAATTATTTGCAGAAAAATTTCAAACTATTGTGATTAGTTCAATGAAAAAGCTCAGTCTGCTCACAGGGAATTCACGAAAAGAAAGTAAGATGCATTTCTTTGAAAAGGTTATTCATTCTGTGTTTAGTTTTTTTTTTTCTGTGGTCAGACCAAAATGGATGGGACTTCACTATAATTCCTATTGTTAGTGGATGTTACTACCACTCACTAAAGGCCAGATTCTGCCATTCTTACTCATGCTCAGTAGTATCTGAAACTGCAATATTTCCACGAAAGCACTACTCATCTTGAATAAATGACAGAATCTAGGCCTAGTTCGTAGTGCCAACTTGCTCGTTGTTTTGATGCCTGGAATACCTGGGCCCCTGTTCAGTAGCCATCTTTTGAGCACCAAGGCAGGATTTGTGGACCCACAGGCTGTCTAGACTGGCAAGTTTTTCCACAAAATCATCTGCTTTTGCGGAAAAACTTGCCAGCTCTCTACGCTGGCCACTTGAATTTCCGGAAAAGCACTGACGACCTCATGTAAGATCGTCAGTGCTTTTCTGAAAATACTATGCTGCTCCCATTCGGGCAAAGGTCTTTTTCCAAAAGACTTTTGCGCAAGAGGGCCAGTGTAGACAGCACAGTACTGTTTTCCGCAAAAAAAGCCCCGATCGCGAAAATGGCGATCGGGGCTTTTTTGCGGAAAACCATGTCTAGATTGGCCACGGACGCTTTTCCGCAAAAAGTGCGTTTGCGGAAAAGCATCCTTCCAATCTAGACATGCTTTTCCGAAAATGCTTTTAACGGAAAACTTTTCCGTTAAAAGCATTTTCGGAAAATCATGCCAGTGTAGACGTAGCCACAGTGTTTGGCTACGTCAAGGAATGCAACACCAGAAAGTGCTGAGATTTGACATTGGGAAGGAAAGGAGCCAGGAATACTTGAGCGCTTTATTTGTTGATGGGATTGAACTGGGTAGGATATGAGCCCTCCTTAGGCTTACTCTAAAACTAACCATTTCACTTTATGAAAAAGGTATTTTCCAAAGGTCTTGGTTTTATTTGTTGTTTACATTCATCTCCCCTCCAAACGAAGGTGTTTGATTGTACCCATATTTTAATTGCTTTTTTTTTCACTTTTCATCTTCATGTCCAGGAAAACCCATAACAAATTACATATTTTTCCTCTAATATATGTTATGCTCATCCAGCACCACTCCAGCATTCTAACTTGCCTGTATTTTAGGTACAGTAGACTTCTGATAATCCGGAACCTATGGGACCTAGGTGGTGCCAGATTATCAAATATGCCGGAACTATCAGGAGGTACTATAAACTGGTTATATATATACTGTATACATTATATACTGTATATAAAGTGTTCCTAACCCTTTTTATTGTACATACTGTATACAGTATACTGTAATGTTTTAGTTTTTTAAAGCCTTTTTTATCCTTTTTGCTCAGTTCAGCTGCTGCCGCTGTTACCTTGTGACTCATTTTTTGCCGAAGTTCACTCACTAGGCTCTTGCCATTTTGATGCCGGACTATCAGGAGTGCCGGACTATTGGATGCCGGACTATTGGAGTTTTACTGTATATTGGGGTTTATTGCTTAGCCAATGTGGGTGCCTCACAAAGAATGGTCTGTCAGGAACTACAGTACCCCAGTACTACCAATGCTTTCCAAAGTCTCAATAAACTTTATCTACCAGGTGCTTTTCTGTCATACTGGGTGATACGGACAGGGACTAGAGATTTGCCATCATTTTCACAACAGTAAATTTCACTGGTTCCAAGCTTGCTGCAGTTTCCTTTTTATTGCAAATACATCAAACTGTCTCTGATATATCTAGCATGTCAAGGCCGAAGAAGGTTCACACATCAGATGCTGACTTTCAGGGGATGTTTTGAGAAAGGGGGAGAGAGTTGACATAAGGTGCAAGCAGTCATTCAGAAACACTTAACCCATGCCATTTTTATGAGACTTTTAAAAAACAAACAGACAATGGGTGAATAGCTTAGTGGCATCAAGAGATGTGGCAGTGTGCCCCTCTAACTGAATTTAGTTGATTTTAGAGGACCTGCATCTTGATTGCTCTGTAGATGTCCTTCTACAACCCTTTTAACATCTAACCTCTTTATGCTGGAGCTGCATGTTTTGTTGCTCTGGAGATCAACTGGAAATTAATGGTTTAACATCTCATTAATACCAATTTTTATTGAAACTTGCAATTTGCTTTTTGGGGGGGCAGGGGAGAGGGTCCCAATAACTTTTGTTTTCTTGTACCTAAATCAAATTCCATGACTCATCCAAGATGAAAACTTTACCATGTTTTTGAGAAAAAAAAGTGTAATTGTGAATATCACCAAATTCATAGCATGTGGAACTATTTTCCTATGTTGTATTGTAAAGCTGGATTTAAAACTGGCATTTTGCAGCTTTTAATGTATGCTCTCTTTTCTACTCTTCATTCTCAGTCTATCTTTCAACCACTCGTGATTATAGGCTTGGCGCTGATAACCATATATAAAGAAAAATATAGCTTTTATATGACTTAGGACACTGTTCTCTTTCTCTGTTAACTATCTATTCAACAACTTCTTGATTACTGAGCCCAGTAAAATGAAATTTCCATCAGCTGGACAGTATAAATTTTATACTAAAAATTTAATGTAGGCTATTTCTTTATTACAACGACTGTATTCAAGAAGAAAGTGAAGAGCAAAGTGTGAATGTGATTTATACAAAGAAGTCAGAAAAAGTGCCAATGAACATTTTACTAAAAAATAAAAGGGTTTTCTATATTATATTATAATTCTTCCTTTTTTCCCCAATTTCCTGTATAAACCTGGTGTACATCTGTCAAAATAAATTGAAAAGGAAAGCCTACAAATAGCAATAAAAAGGCAAAAGCCTAAAGCAGCTTTGATATAAAGTTAGGGTGGTCATTTGCAGCTATATTTTCTATATACGGCTGGCTAGGGAGGGCATATCTGGAGTTCAGGGCTTCAAGAAAAAATATGATTGTTCTCCCACTGTCTGATATTAATCCATCTTTGCTTTCTATTGCCTCCTTTCCCTATTGAGAATAGAAAGAGATATCCTTGAAATGAAAATGTCTCTCATGATAAGTGTAAAAGGAAGAAGAGAATAACAATGTAAAGACTTTTTCCAGGAAACTCTGTTTAAGTAAACATACATGACATGACCAAAATTAGTTTTCCCCTCTTTCTTTATTAATCTGTTAATTACCTAAGGTCTTTATATAGGGTAGTATCCCAAAATGGGAGGAAATATTTATAAGGAATCTAATTGACAACTTCAATAGGAGAATCTGTTCATCATTCATTCTGGGCTAACAGTATTAGTATAACATGGCATTACACTCTCTTTCTAGGCTCCTTCATATACACAAAAAAGGAGAAAGATATCATAGAATACAAAGAAAGTTACCATTATTAAACTTGAATGAAGTCAAAATCTCATTGGTTATTCTCAGCATCTTGTTTCACACCTTGTTTTCATTTCATTTTATATAAATGCCAACCAGCATCTTCCTGAGCTGACAGCTGCTCCTCAGATAAAGAAATTGAAACAGCATAACACTTAATTACTTCTCATTTCTTCTTCTCTATAAATCTGAAGCTGATGGTGTCAAATTTCCTAGTTTCTGTGCTCTCTCTTCTTTACCACTCCCACCCCCCATCCACTTTGCAGCTAAGAGGTCTGAAGCTCAGAAGCTCACATTTCTTAACTTCTGCCATTTCCTTTTGATAAAGGTAATCCTGTTGTTACCACAGAGGTATAATCTGAAATGAATAAGGCAAAGAAGGAATTTCATAGCATAACTAGGGATAAAGTGAATATATAGTCGATTCTTGTTATGATCGTATAGGTTAAGGACAGAATGGCCTATCCTCTAGTCTCACTTTCTGTATAGCACAAGCCATTAAAGGTCACTGTTACCCCTCTATGGAAACCAATAACTTGTGTTTGACTAAGGCATAACTCGTGTTCCAGCTAAAGCATATCTTCCAAAAAGCCATCCCATCTTGGATTTGAAGACATCAAGAAATGGGAAAAGTAATGACTTCCCTTGGTAGTCTGTTGCAATGGTGAATCATCTGCACTGTTAGAAATAAACACCTATTGCTAATTGGAATTTGTCTGACTTCAGCTTCCAGTTATTGTTCTTGATATGTCTTTCTCTGCTCAATTAAGGAGCCCATTAGCAACCAGTGTTAAAAATATATTAACACATAAAATAGATTAACCGTATAAATATAGTCAATGAGGAACAAGGGCTCAGCAGCTAATCAATTCTATGAACAGTTGTTCATTGCAGAGACTTTACCACACCAAGATCCTCCTTGTGTGGATGCTAGTGTTCTGCAAAATGTTTGCAATGAAATTTGAAACCATGCTGTAGGTAATCATGGCCATACCTCCTGGGCTATCTGTGAGGGAAGCCTGCAGCTCCTCACTGTTGTGACCTTACCCCTGAAACTTATTGGCAGTTTTTAAAGCTCAAACTGCTTGACCAGGTAGAACATCAATGAGTCTCTGAAGTCTGTCCCTCAGGCCGAGTGGAGCATCAGCTGTCAGGCTCTGGCCTGTGGTCAGGGCAGAGCTGCAAAGGGCTTATTCCCCAGATCTTCCGTTAGAGCAGTGCAACAAAATGTCTGTGAGCTCTACTCCTCAATCAGGGTGAGGCATCAGAGTTAGGGGCTGTGGCCTTTGGTAAGGGCAGAGTCCCAAGATATATAAACCTGGACCCTCAGTCAAGGTGGGGCAGCAAATAGTTAGGAGGCTCTGGCCTACAATCAGGAGAGACCAATAAGGCAATCAAGGGGCTCAGGCAGAAGTGAGCACTACATAGTTTAGCATCCTAGTTTAGCAGATTTAGACTATTGAAGGCCACCTGGCCTAAGATGAGGAGGCTGACACCCCAGGTTTGGGATGGTAGGGGTAAAGGGATCTGGGGCTATCTGATTCCACTGAGTCACAGCCCAGGGCCCTAACAATAGCAAAGTAGCAGAGATCCATTCACAACACACTGAGGCTATGTCTGCACTACCCCCCTAGTTTGAACTAGGGGGGGTAATGTAGTCATACGGAGTTGCAAATGAAGCCTGGGATTTGAATTTCCCGTGCTTCATTTGCATAAAGCTGGCCGGTGCCATTTTTAAATGCTGGCTAGGTTGGACCCCGTGCCGCACGGCTACACGCGGCACGGACTAGCTAGTTCGGATTAGGCTTCCTGAACACAAGGCGTACATCTAGTTCGGATAGGAAGCCTAATCCGAACTAGCTAGTCCGTGCCGCGTGTAGCCGTGCGGCACGGGGTCCGACCTAGCCAGCATTTAAAAATGGCGCCGGCCGGCTCTATGCAAATGAAGCCCGGGAAATTCAAATCCCGGGCTTCATTTGCAACTCCGTATGACTACGTTACCCACCCTGGTTCAAACTAGGGGGGTAGTGTAGACATACCCTGACCTAGTGTGAGGCCAACCCTCAACCAGATGGTAGTCTAGTTTCTCTGGGATACTTCCTGCATCCATGGGGTGTGGTACCTCTGTGCTGTAGGTGTCTTCCATCTCCCGGGGTCAGTGGTCAGTCACATCTACAAATGCTCATCAAAATCTCAGTCAGGAGGTGGTCCTGGGAGCTCTGGCTAGTACTCAGCGGCAGAGTCAGCACCCTCTCAGGCTATGTCTACATTGGCGGCTTCTTGCACAAGAACATGTCCACAGTGCCAGTGCTTTTGTGCAAGAGCATCCATGGCAGCGTGGACGCTCTCTTGTGCAAGGAAGTGCTGATGGCAATAGGGCTTTAGCCATAGGGCTTTCTTGCACAAGAAACCCCTGCCGTGCGTCCACACTGCCCTCTTGCGCAAGAACTCTTGCACAAGAGAGCTTACACTTGTTAGAAAAGAGCGTAGCTCTTTCACAAGAAGCCCTCTCTTACCACGCTTTACTGTAAATCATCTTGCGCAAGAGCGGGTGGGCAGTGTGCACGTTCTGCGGAAGAACGGCCATTCTTGTGCAAGAACCTGCCAGTGTAGACATAGCCTCAGTGTCTTAGTTGAATGGCAGCCATGAAAGGTCTGGCTCTTCCCCAAAGCAGCAATGATCTCCCTCAGTATCTAGCTCTGACAGCAGGGGGAGGAGGAAGGTGTCTATCTTCCTTGGTCAACTGAGCTGCAGGGCCCACCTTTTAAACTTCCACTTTCCGTCCTGGCCTCAGCACTTCTGGCATGATGGATGTGGTTTCCTGACTCTGGAGCCCAAAGGGCAGGTTGTGGTGTTCGTGGTCTATCTCTGAAGGAGGATGCACCTTATCGCTACACATGCAAAGTTGCCTATTTCAGGTTACACTGAAAACTCATATCTCAGGACAAGTAACTAATCCCTCAAGTCAACTGAGTCCAACCTGCTGTTAAAGTGAAAAAAGGTTAATTTTATAGTTTCATGTTAAGAAAAGGCCTTCATGGTTTCACATGATATTATCATTAGTATCTAATTTGCAGTAGTGCCATGATATTACCGATGAATTGAGCCTCAATGTGAAAGGAAGACTTGCATGTCCCCGTGACTCTGAGAGCAATTCTGGTAATAACAACATTCTAGTAGGGACACTGATGCCAGACAAATTAAAAGATAGGTGCCATACTGAAGGCAGTCCACCATCCCTCCTGTTAGTGGATGGGGAAAGGGGGTAAGAAGCCGCTCCTGTAAATAACAAAGTTGTTACAGAAATCTGCAATGCTGCTCAATTCAGGACTCTCAGTCCAATTCAGTTTTATTCAGCTAGACCTTGATGAGTGATAATGATGATGACAAATGCCAAAACCCACAAAGAACCTATTCAGCTGATGAATTGGCTCTTTCTAAATCCATTACCAAAATTAGTACATGGAATGTCCTGAAATTATGTGAGCCTGGTAAAGACGTGCAACTAACAACAAAAATAACAATGTTCTGACCTCTTTATGCCCAATGGTAGATCTAGAACATCTTCTAGTCTTCTGCTAGAGGCTAGTGCCAGACTCCTCATTGGGAATGAACAGAACAGAGCAACAGAGAGATCCAGTCCCTGTTCTCCAGCCCCAGATTCTGGCAGTCAGACACTCAAGGACACCGAGAGCATAGGGTTACATCCATTATCATCCATTATACCTCCATTAACTTATACGATTCTTTTTTGAACTCAGTTATACTTTTAACCTTTAACTTCCCCTGGCAACAAGTTCCACAGGCTGACCTGGCACTGTGTGAAGAAGTACTTCCTTATGTTTGTTTTAAACCTGCTGCCTATGAATTTCATTGAGTGACTGCTGATTCGTGTGTCATGAAGTAGGGTAAATAAATTTATAAAACCACTCATGATTTTATGAATATCTATTATATCCCCTTAGTCACCTCTTTTCTTGAGCTGAACAGTCCCAGTCTTTTTAGACTTTCCTCAAATGGAAGCTGTTCCTTCCCCCTTCTCATTTTTGCCCTTCTCTGTCCTTTTTCCAATTCTAATATATTCAAGATGTAGCTGTAGCCTGGATTGGTATAGCGCCATTATGATATTTTCTGTTATCTATCTCTTTCCTAATGATTGCAAACATTGTTAGTAGTTTTTTGACTGCTGCTGCACAATGAGCAGATGTTTCAGAGAACTATCCATGAAGTCTCTAAAAAAATCTTTTTTCAGTGGTAACAACTAATTTAGAACCCATCATTTTGTATCTATAGTTGGGATTATGTTCTGCAATGTGCATTAGTTTGCATTTATCAACTTTGAATGTCATACGTCATTTTGTGGCTCAGTCAACCAGTTTTCTGAGATCTGTTTGCAATCTGTATTGAACCTAACTACCTTGAGTAATTTTGTATCATCTGCAAACTTTGCCACTTCTCTGTGTTTATCCTTTTTTCCCAGATCATTTATGAATGTGCTGAACAGCACTAACTCCTGTAGAAATCTGTAGGGAACTCCACTATGTAAACTGGCTATTCCTACCCCCTGTTTCCTAACTTTTAACCAGTGACTGATTCATGAGAGGACCTTGCCTCTTTTATATTCTGACTACTTGTATTTATTTTATTTATTTATTTATGAGACTTCAGTGAGGCATTTTATCAAAAGCTTTCTGAAAGACTCATTACACTGTACTCACCGGATTATCTTTGACCATATGTTTGCTGACCCCTGAAAGAATTCTAATACATTTCTCAGGCATAATTTCCCATTACAAAAGCTGTGTTTATTCTTCCCCCAACATATCATGTTTATGTATATGTATAATATTTCCATTGTTTACTATAATTTCAACCAATTGCCTGCATCATCTCTGGAGCCTGTTTGTTATTATTATTATTTTTACATTACCTATTTGCCTGACTGATTTAAGTGAAAGGTTATAGACCATTAGTAATTCCGCAATTCAATATCTGAATTGCTTCAGAACATTTGGGTGAATATCATGTCCTGATGACTTATTACTGTTTAATTTACCAATTTGTTCCAAAACCTTCTCTACTGTCACTTCAGTCAGGGACAGAGTCTCTGATTTGTCACCTGAAAAGATTTGTTTAGGTATGGGACTCTCCCTCACATCATCTGCAGTGAAGACTGCTGCAAAGAATTTATTATAATTTCTGCAATGGCCTTATCTTCTTTGGATGTTCCTTGGATATTCCAGCCAATGGCCCCACAGATTTTTTTTGGTAGCCTTCCTCTTTCTGATGTAAAATGGACAGATATAAACTAGCTATAGTAGGACTAAGTGATATGAGAACATTATGACAAATAACTTTGTCAACTGAACATATCCTTCAATATTCTGGACTATCAAAGGCCTAAGATGCAGAGGCATGACATAGTTCTGATACTATTAAAAAGAGTAGCCAAAAGTCTTATATAATGGACATTGGTTTCATAAAGAAGTTTAACAGTACAATTTACACCCAAGTTCCACAATGTATCCATTCATTATTCAGTGTTATGCTCCAACAAATTAAGCTAGTCAAGAGCAAAAAGAAAACATTTGCAAATAGCTAGAGAACATAATAGGTTAGATATTGATATGTCCTACTAAAAATGGGCTATGAATGCTAAAATAGTGAACCACACTAGCAGGAAAGTAATAACAGGAAAACAAAGACGTAGTGAAATGCAATGTGATTTTTGTGTGTGTGTATGTGGGGAATAAAAGACCTGGTCACCTAACAATTGGTCACAAATGGAGAAAGAACTTTAAATTATGCATAGGATGCGTAGTCCTTTGGATGGGTGTTCCACGACCACCACCCCCAAAAGAAGACGATGGGTGTTGGTGGTCGGGGACTCCCTCCTAAGTGGGACTGAACCATCCATCTGCTGTCCAGACCTGGAATCTCGAGAGGTGTGCTACTTACCGAGAGCTCGAATTCAGGATGGGAATGAGAGGCTTACCAAACTGATCAAACTTTCGGATCGCTACCCCTTTCTGCTTCTCCACATGGGAACTAACGATACGGCCAAGAATGACCTTGAGTGGGTTACTGCGGATTATGTAGCACTGGGAAGAAGGATCCAAGAATTCAGAGCAGAAGTGGTGTTCTCGTCTATCCTCCCTGTTGAAAGGAAAGGACTGGGCAGGGATCGTCGAATTGAGGAAGTAAATGCATGGTTGCGCAGGTGGTGTAGCAGAGAGGGCTTTGGTTTCTTCGACCATAGGACTCTGTTCGGGCACAAGGATTGTTAGGAAGAGCTGGGATCCACCTAACAAAGAGAGGAAGGAGCATCTTCGCTGGCAGGCTTGCAAACCTAGTGAGGAGGGCTTTAAACTAGGTTCGTTGGGGGACTGTGATCAAAACCCTGAGGGGAGTGGGAAAGTTGGATACTGAGAAGAAATGCAAAGAGGAATGAGCAAGAAAGGAGGACCCCTGATTCGAATGGAGAAGATAAGGTGATCAACTGGTTATCTGAGGTGTTTGTATGCTAATGTGAGAAGCCTAGGCAACAAACAGGAAGAACTGGAGACCCTGGCCCAGTCCAAGAAATATGATTTAATTGGGATAACAGATACTTGGTGGGATGACTCGCATGACTGGAGCACTGTCATGGAAGGGTATAGACTGTTCAGGAAGAACAGGCAGGGGAGAAAAGGAGGAGGAGTTGCACTATACATAAGAGAGCACTATGATTGCTCTGAACTCCAGTACATAGAGGGAGAAAAACCTGTTGAGAGTCTATGGGTTAAGTTTAGAGGTGCAAACAACAGCAGTGATGTTGTGGTTGGTGTCTACTACAGGCCACCAAATCAGGTGGATGAGGTAGATGAGGCTTTCTTTGGACAACTGAGAGAAGCTTCCACATTGCAGGCCCTGGTTCTCGTGGGGGACTTTAATCACCCTAACATCTGTTGGGAAACCAATATGGCAGTACACAGGCAATCCAGGAAGTTTTTGGAGAATGTTAGGGATAACTTCTTGGTACAAGTGCTGAAGGATCTGACCAGGGGCCCTGCACAGCTTAACCTTCTGCTCACAAACAGGGAGGAACTAATAGGGGAGGTAGAGGTGGGTGAAAACCTGGGAAGCAGTGATCATGAGATGGTAAATTTCAGGATCCTGAACAAAGGAAGAAAAGAGAGTAGTAAAATACACACCTTGGACTTCAGAAAAGCAGATTTTGACTCCCTCAGGGTATGTCTACACTACAAAGTTAGTTCGAACTAACGTCTGTTAGTTCGAACTAACTTTCATAGGCGCTACACTAGCGCTCCGTTAGTTCGAATTTAATTCAAACTAATGGAGCGCTTAGTTCGAACTAGGTAATCCTCATTCCACGAGGATTAAGCCTAGTTTGAATTTACTAGTTCGAATTAAGGGGTGTGTAGCCCCTTAATTCGAACTAGTGGGAGGCTAGCCCTCCCCAGCTTTCCCTGGTGGCCACTCTAGCCAACACCAGGGAAACTCTACTGCCCCCCTCCCGGCCCCGGACCCCTTAAAGGGGCACGGGCTGGCTACGGTGCCCGTGCCAGGTGCAAGCCTGCCAGCACCCAGCCAGCAGACCCTGCACCTGGCACGGATTGAGCCACCCACCCGATGCCCCCCAGCCCTCCCCCTCTTCCCGGGACCAGGCTGGCGGCTCCTGGGAGCTTGCCCGGGACCGCAAGAGGCGGGTACCCGCCTGGGCTAGTGCAGACATCATGGACCTTGTCCATGATCTCCGCACTAGGCACAGGAAAGTGGCCAACTAGGGCAGGAGAGCTGCCAGCCTGGCCACCCAGGAGCAGGTGTGCATGAAAATCAAGGTGGTCCACTGAGACCCCCGACCCTGAGCCCTGAGCTTACAATGGCCGTACTGGGTCAGACCAAAGGTCCATCTAGCCCAGTAGCCTGTCTGCCGACAGTGGCCAACCCTAGGGACCCTGGAGGGGATGGACCGAAGACAGTGACCAAGCCATTTGTCTCGTGCCATCCCTCTCCAGCCTTCCACAAACCTTGGGCAGGGACACCACTCCTACCCCCTGGCTAATACCACTCCATGGACCCAGCCTCCATGACTTGATCTCACTTCCCTTTAAACTCTGTTCTAGTTCTAGCCTTCACAGCCTCCTGCAGCAAGGAGTTCCACAGGTTGACTCTTTGCTTTGTGATGAACAACTTTCTGTTACTAGTTTGAAGCCTGCTACCCATTCATTTCCTTTGGTGTCCTCTAGTCCTTCTTTATGGGAACTAATGAAGAACTTTTCTGTATGCACCCTCTCCACCCAACTCCTGCTTTTATAGACCTCTATCATATACCCCCTCCGTCTCCTCTTCTCTAAGCTGAGAAGTCCCAGTCTCTTTAGCCTCTCTTCATATGGGACCTGTTCCAAACCCCTGATCATCTTAGTTGCCCTCCCCTCTCCCAGCCTCTCTCTTCCCCTCTCCCACCTGCTTTTCCCAGTCTCCCCCAGTTTTGTTCAACAAAGACAGATTCCGTTTTTGAACACAATTGTCCTTTATTTTGTACATCAAGAAGAGGGGCTAGGGAAGGGTAAGTGGAAGGAGGTGAGGGAGGAATGGGGCACGAGCCCTCGATGGGGAGGACTGGGCTTGCTCTGCGGGCTTCTGGGTGTGGAAACTCTCCTGCAGCCCTCAATTGCCCCCTCTCCCCAGATGGCAGCCTGCGGCAAGTGCAGCTGGGCTGATGGCCGAGTGGTGTGATGTGCCCAGTGTGGGTACTCTGGGCACTCCAATCCAGGACTGCTTTGCAAGCGGGGCACCCCTGAGAACTGTCTGTCCGGGGTGGGGGTCGGGACCCTTTAAGCGCAGCCCTCGGCTAGCCTGAGACAGCATCTCCACGCTCTAAGTCCTCCTCTGATGCCCTGCCAGCACTGCTTCCGGCCATCCTTAAGCCCGGTTCAGGGTCCACTTAATGTGGACATGCTAGTTCGAATTAGCAAAATACTAATTCGAACTAGTTTTTAGTTCTAGACGCAATAGTTCGAATTAGCTTAGTTTGAATTAACTAATTTGAACTAAGTTAGTTCGAATTAGCGCTGTAGTGTAGACGTACCCTCAGAGACCTGATGGGTAGAATCCCCTGGGATGCTAACATGAAGGGGAAAGGAGTCCAGGATAGCTGGCAGTATTTTAAAGAAGCCTTATTGAAGGCACAGAAAGAAACCATCCCGATGAGTAGCAAGAGAGGCAAACATGGTAGGAGACCGGATTGGCTTACAGGGGAAATCCTTGGTGAACTTAAGCACAAAAAGGAAGCTTAAAAAAGTGGAAACTTGGACGAATGACCAGGGAGGGGTTTAAATGTATAGCTCGAGAATACCGGGGGGTTATCAGGAAGGCAAAAACGCAAGTGGAATTGCGACCGGGAAAGGATGTGAAGGATAACAAAAAAGGTTTCTACAGGCATGTTAACAAGAAGGTGGTGATCAGAGAGGGTATGGGGCCCCTACTGGATGAAGGAGGTAACCTAGTGACAGATGATGTGGGGAAAGCTGAAGTACTCAATGCTTTCTTTGCCTCTGTGTTCACAGACAAGGTCGGCTCCCGGACTAATGCATTAAGTGACACAAGATGGGATGAAAATGGACAGCCCTTGGTGTGTAAAGAACAGGTTAGGAACTATTTAGAAAAGCTAAACATACACAAATCCATGGGTCCGGACTTAATGCATCCGAGGGTACTGAGGGAGTTTGCAAATGTCACTGAGGAGCCTTTGGCCATTATCTTTGAAAAGTCATAGAGATCGGGAGAGATCCCAGATGATTGGAAAAAGGCAAATGTAGTGCCCATCTTCAAAAAAGGGAAGAAGGGAACTATAGGCCCGTCAGTCTTACCTCGTTCCCGGAAAAATCATGGAAGGGATCCTTAAGGAATCCATTTTGAGGCACTTGGAAGAGAGGAAAGTGATTAGGAATAGTCAGCATGGATTCACAAAGGGCAAGTCGTGCCTGATCAATCTGATTAGCTTCTATGATGAGGTAACCGGCTCTGTGGATATGGGAAAGTCAGTGGATGTGATATACCCTGATTTTAGCAAAGCTTTTGATACAGTCTCCCACAATATTCTTGCCAGCAAATTAAGGGAATGTGGATTGGATAAATGGACGGTAAGATGGATAGAAAGCTGGCTAGAAGGCCGAACCCAGCGGGTAGTGATCAACGGCTCGATGTCAGGATGGTGGTCGATTTCTAGCGGAGTGCCCCAAGGTTCGGTTCTAGGACCAGTTTTGTTCAATATCTTTATTAATGACCTGGATGAGGGGATGGATTGCACCCTTAGCAAGTTTGCAGATGACACTAAGCTAGGGGGAGAGGTAGATACAGTTGAGGGCAGAGATAGGGTCCAGAGTGACTTAGACAAATTGGAGGATTGGTCCACAAGAAATCTGATGAGGTTTAACTAGGACAAGTGCAGAGTCCTGCACTTGGGACAGAAAAATCCCAAGCATTGTTACAGGAAAAAGACCTGGGAGTTACAGTGGATGAGAAGCTGGATATGTGTCAACAGTGTGCTCTTGTAGGCAAGAAGGCTAATGGCATATTAGGTTGCATTAAGAGAAGCACTGCCAGCAGATCCAGATATGTCATTATTCCCCTTTATTAAGCTCTGGTGAGGCCACATCTGGAGTATTGTGTCCAGTTCTGGGTCTCCCACTACAAAAAGGATGTGGATGCATTGGAGAGGGTCCAGCAGAGGGTGACCAAAATGATTAGGGGGCTGGAGTATATGATCTATGAGGAGAGGCTGAGGAAGTTGGGTCTGTTTAGTCTGCAGAAGCGAAGAGTGAGGGGGGATTTGATAGCAGCCTTCAACTTACTGAAGGGAGGTTCCAAAGAAGATGGAAAAGGCTGTTCTCAGTGGTGACAGATGGCAGAACGAGGAGCAATGGTCTCAAGTTGCGGTGGGAGAGGTCCAGGTTGGATATTAGGAAAAACTATTTCATTTAGAGAATAGTGAAGCACTGCAATGGGTTACCTAGGGAAATAGTGGAGTCTCCATCTCTAGAGGTGTTTAAGTCTTGGCTTGACAAAGCCCTGGCTGAGTTGATTTAGTTGGGATTGGTCCTGCCTAGAGCAGGGGACTAGACTTGATGACCTTCTGAGGTCTTTTCCAGCTTTATGATTCTACGATTATGTAGATAGCCGGAACAGGGCAGAAGACAGAACTAACCAGGTAGTAGTAATAGCTAATGTAAGAATAAAAATAAGAAAAAAGAAGAGATCTGAATGACAGAGTTGCCCACATTATAGCATCATCAAATTAAAACATATGACAACACAACAAGAATTACACTAGCAAATAGATACCAAGTACATGAAGATGAAGAAAATGGAACAGTGGAAATCAAATGGAAATGAATAAAGGTGACCATTGATAAAGTGTCAACATATATTGGTCAAAAAACTTGAGGATGTTAAGATTCAAGAAGAAACATGACTACACATCTGAGAACACATAGTAGAAAATAGAAAAAATACAATTAAAGACAAAATCAAGCAAGAAAAATAGCTTGATTCCAGCAGATATGAGGTCAAAAAGAGTGCTAGGACTTTGAATGAAAGACTTTGGACAAAATGACAAGAGATGTATGGACCACTGCAGTACATAATGACATCAAGATACTATACAAGGTCATTATTGGGTTGTCAAGAAAACAAAACAAAACAAAACAAAACAAAACAAAAAAGCTACATCTACGCTGGCCCCTTTTCCGAAAGGGGCATGCTAATTTTAAACTTCAGAATAGGGAAATTCACGGGGGATATTAAAATCCCCCACGGGATTTAAATAAAGATGTCCGCCGCTTTTTTCCGGCTTGTAGATAAGCCGGAAAAAAGCATCTAGACTGGTCCGATCCTCCGGAATAAAGCCCTATTGAAGTAGGAATAAGAGATCCTCCGGAATAGGGCTTTATTCCAGAGGATCGGGCCAGTCTAGACGCTTTTTTCCGGCTTATCTACAAGCTGGAAAAAAGCGGCAGACATCTTTATTTAAATCCCGCGGGGGATATTTAAATCCCCCGCGGATTTCCCTATTCTGAAGTTTAAAATTAGCATGCCCCTTTCGGAAAAGGGGCCAGTGTAGACATAGCCAAACAGTTCAAGACAATAAGGCAAATTAACAATGAAAGTATCAGAACGGTTACATTTACTACATACTGCCATGGGCCATGCCATGGCTTGAGGTGTGCTTTTGCCCCGTGCACACCATGAAACCATTTTTTCTGGAGTTTATATAAGGATGGGATGAGCGTTCTGTCACAAGAAGTGCTTGAACTCATGTTCAAAGTTACCAGTTTAGGCGTATGTTTAAATGGAAAGGAAAGGCCAGATGAATTCAATGTAAAGGCAGTGGGGAAGGCCTGCCAAACCACAAACATAGGCCTACAGAGCTTCCAGGTAATGAACTCCACACTTTTATCCAAAAACAGCTTTAACCAGCTCCTGCAACACTTACTCATGATCTATTGTTGACAGAGATCTTGAAAAGTCCCACCCCAAGTGTTTGACAAGTAACAGCTTTATGATTATATAGCCAGGGGGAATTCCAGGACGTGTCCGGGAAATTGTGTGGATCTGCTGTATCTGCCTTGACCATTCCTGCTTACTGCTCTTGAATTCCTGAATTACACCTTGCCTCCCGATCTCGACCTTGAAACACGACTCAGACTCTAATCCATGGTATTGACATTGGCCTGGAACTTTCCTGGGAACTCCTCTGCTCTCAGCTTCAGGTTTAACCCTGGCTCTGATCTTTAGTCCCAACTATCCTTATTAGGATCCTGACCACTCAGACCACCTTCTGGCCTTTGGTGATGGTCTCTCCTGACCTAGTGCAAACCATATGTCACTCACTCCTGGTCCTGGAATCAGTGACAAAAGAGATGGTACTTTTGGAAGTTTCCATTCAGGACCATCAAGAAGCCCTTTGGTTTAGGATGTTCTTCTTGCCCCACTATGCCATAATACTCATGGGTAGCGGCTCATGAGTTGCACATACTTTGGCATGACCTTTGGCATGCCTGCCTGCATGCACCATCTGACAAAACCCAGACAAAAATGCCCTGCTCCTGGCTCCTAGCCATCAGTCAGGTGGGACTACCACTAGAGTTGATTTTGGCACTGTCCCCCGAGTAGCATGCTTTGCATATGGTGATGTCTTCAGCAAGAAGAATGCCAACACCCTACAACACCAGAAGGATACCCATTTGAGCTGCAAACAGCAGCCATGGTGCCACAGTTGGCCATATCTACTCAAGGGTAGAATCTGAGCTGTTTTTAAAAAAATCTCCACCCAGCTTTGTGCAAACACCTTTGTGGGATATAATCTTTGATTTTAAAAAAACAGGCTAAGCACTTTAGAAAAGATTTAAGTCAGCTGTTCACAATTATAACGATTCAGACTATGAATATAATACAATCTTTCTACAGATGGTGGCTCTTTTCTCACTTGCCACAGAAAAATGAAGAGCAGATAAACATACTATCACAGAGGGAGCACAGCCCCACTTGATGTACAAAATCTCTCTTCTATGTGTCTGACACACCACAGTCTCTGTCTTTACTGAAAAATCAATTCCAGCGCAACTGGTACAGATTTAAGAGCCTGCCTGAGTACATGATGAGCAACAGAACTACACACCCATGAGTAACATGCTAGAGAAAATTCTTGATTTCAAATAGGCTCAAGACCAAGGAAAACATATACTAAGTCTTAAGAATTTTATCTCAAATTGTGAGAATTCAACATGGGCTCAAGTGGAGCAATGAGGTCATGGGTACATGCCCCCTCAGCTGCTGTATGTAAATACTTGATGTCTGTGGCAACCAGTCAGTCATGTATTCCTCTATCCTAATCCTCTGCTATGCATGTGTCAGGGTATTTTGTTCAAATTCAGCTCTCAGGCTCATTGAAGATGAACTCACCCTTCAGCAAATGTCACCAATAGCACAACCAAAGCGTTTTCTCATGATGTGTGCCTCTGTCCCCTGCAGTGGCAATAACTTTTTGCATGATCTCAACATTGACATTAATAGCGTGTGCTGTAATGAAGATGTGATGCAATACAATGGGGTATTTATCTATGTCCTCTTTAAAGTCTACTTAGGCTTTAATGCAGATTTCTCAGAGGCACAAAGGCCAAGAGGCTGAGCACGTCAATGGTTTTAAGAACCAGAGGCTTGGATAGTACTCAGCATCCTTAGCTCCCATTAATTTAATTTTATGTTCAGCACCTTGCAGGATCAGGTCTCAGTGAGACAAACACTGGGAAGCAGCTGCCTGACTAACAACCCTTTGGGTCAATTTACTATCACAAATGCAGCAATGTAATTCGGGAGAATTGCTTCAGATTTACCACAGTTTAAAGAAGATCAGAATCTGGTGTGTTAAGTCCAGTCATGTGACAGGAACCTAGGGGAGAAGAGAAAGTGCCAGCAAATTAACCATTTCCAAAATACAAAAAGTTAGTAATAAAGATGCTAAATAGTTACTTTCTGAACTGCCTCATGTAGGCAATGCCATTTAAGATGTGAAAATTATTTAATAAAGTTGAAAGATTTCTAAGGAAAAGGAAATAAGGAACTTTATCAATTCTAGTCTCTCCAGCTTTGTTGTTTGTATTTTTAAAAGAATGCACAATTTCATGCAACAAAAGTAATTTCTAGTTTGACTAAACAGAGAATCATGCAGCATAGGGCCAGGCAGGACAAACATCTAAATGAAGGAAGAAAAATGCTCACACTTTAAACCAAACAAGTGCATAAAATACATCTGCATTACAAGCTACCACAGCTTGAAAGTGTGGAAGTCAATATTATTATCTGTGAATATGCCAAATAAATCAAAATGAACTCACAGGAAATGTATACTTCTCATGAATTGACTCATCGGTCCATCAAAGACATCACTATATTTTCCAGTTGCCCCATGTAGATTTGTCCCCACTACTTTCTGCCTTGAAAATTTTCCTCTGCCTGTCTCAGAAGGATATCTCATAAGCAGATAACGCAGAGACACGCATACTGTGCTTCATGAAATATATTAAACCTGAATGATGCAGTATATAACACAACCAAACCTACCTCACAAGCCCCCATCTCTTCACTGAGTTGCTCAACTTGTCTAATAAGTATAATTTTCTTTATTTAAATTCATATTAATATTTTCAGATGATCGCCCCACATTTTACATTGCTACTGTGTTACAGGTGTTTGTATTGACAATAAGAATGAGCACTCACCCTGCAGAAGTTGTTAGGGAAAAACTGGAGACCTCATTTAATTCAAACCCACAACCAATCTGGATTAGTATCAAGCTATGATGTCAAAAAATCATATAAAATATAATGGAAATTTAGTAGGCATTAAGCTTGTTGAGTGCTATAGAAATATAATAGAATTAGTTCTATATAAATTACTCTAAAAACCAAAGTTAAAAAGGGCCAACTTTCTGAAATATTTTGTGCCATCCAATGAAATTAGATATAAAAGACAGTACATTGTATTAATGATTAGAGAGCATTTCCAAGAAGGAGAAACCTACCCTAATCCTGATCCAGTTGGAATACTGTTTGGCCAGTCCCTAATAGGAATATAAAATTGCCATAACAGACTAGACTAATTTTCAGCCTATTCTAGTATTCTGTAACCTGCTGTGGCCAGTACACAGTACTTCAGAAAAAAAGGTAAAAACCTCCATAAAGCATCCCGTTAGTTACACAGTGCTGTAAGTGGACGTAAATTCATCTCTGACCCCACAGGCAATCAGCTGATCCCCTAAAGTACAAGATTTGACTACCATGCCATTATCTTTGATTACATAGCCACAAATGTTATTAGTAGTCACAAAAATATTCAGCCCTTTTCTACCGCCAACTCCAGTAATTGTCTCAATGGCCTCCAGTGACAGCAAATTCCACAATGACTATGCTCTGTGTAAAGAAATGTTTCCTTTCATTGGTTTTAAATACAGTGCTCTTTAATGCCACTCAATGTCACCTAGGCCTCCTATGATGTAACAAGGTGAAAAGCAGAAACAGGTGAACTTGATCAGATGAAATAAGAGTCAAGCTAGTCAAACATTAGAAACACAAAATAAAGATTTTTGAGGTTCCCTGAACTGTTTTCCCCATTACTTTATATTGGTGCTTGCATTTGCCTTTTCCAAATCTTGTGAGAATCACACAAAAATGTGAAAGTGCTGCAAGAAGGCCAGTTTTTGTGAGATTCCCAGACTTGTTTGCAGATCAGAAAGGATCAGAGAGCTTGGGTAAACTCGGGAGGCTCCAAATCTCTTGTTCATCATTTGTCCTCACTAATAAAAATGATACTATACTATTCTGACCATTCCTTTCTTAACAGCAAACCATATAATAAATACTGTTTGATTATACAAAACATTTTTGAGGTTTAACAGTTGTGTGTTAAGATGTGCATCTGTCACATGGTGGTTAAACCTCAAAAAACATGTCCTGAATAATCAGTTGTTCATTTAAAGGGAAATGGTCAATGTAAAAACTATATATGCATTTTAAAAGTTTCATCACAATTGTTAGTTATAACCCCTTCATTTATTACTACTGAAAAAGTACACATCTGATGTACTTTTAAACATTTATGATGCCAATTGTTTTTTTTTCCTCTGAATTTAATAAGGAAAAGCTGAATGTATGCAGGTTGTGAGCAGCAGAAACAGAACTGGAATGGCTATTTTTCCACTTGCTTTTTACAGTTAGCTTCACTTTCCAATTTGCATATACAACACCCACTGTACAAATACAGTGTGGTAGTATTTTGGTTACTGACATAGGGAAGAAACATGCAGGCCCCCAAATCCTATGTTGCAATTTTAAAAAGCCACACAGAATCATTACTATTTATCTTAGATGTTGTCAGAGCCTTTATTTTAAACAAAGCCTAAATCTGGTGCCTCAACCACTTCACAACATCCCCTTAAACACACAAAATTAGCCTATTAAAACTTACTGTAACTCCTGGTTACAGTAAACGTATTTAGGATATCTTGTTTTAAGTGTTACCATTAGCTCTTTATCCCTTTAATAAATATAGTGACCTTTTTCCAACTTCTGTGAAAAAAATAGATTGGAAGTTTCAAAGTTATTTTAACACTAAATAGTTAGGCAACCACTGCTACCAAGGCTATTAATTTTGAAATGCCAAAGAATAACAGTTAAGTGCAGCTATGGGGTGCCCCCAAAGAAAGAGAACTTGTATTGCTATCTGAAGTCTTTTTTGGTATGATTTAAAGCACAAATTAAGATCCCTCACCTCTCCTTTCTGATTTTTTAATCACTTTTTTAGAAAATAAGTCATTGGCCCTCTGCAAAGCTCACATAAGTTTGTCGGTAAAATGTTGTTGACTGGTTTTCTTCTTTTTTTTTTAAATTCCATGGAGAATCTGGTTGAGTTCTGCACAAATTAAAAACATAGAGGGAACACTGTTCAGTTTCAAACAGAAGGGAAGTTGGGAGGGCGAAGTGGAGTTTACTGTATAGTGTTTTTTTTTTTAATTTGCCTTGATGGAAGTTGACAGCTCAGCCTGTATTTCAGTTCTGTCTAAGGGCAGTGAAATGTGTGAGAAACCAATACTCTGAAAATTCTCATATGCATATGAAAAATCATGGTATGAAAAGGGGCCAAGGGATTAGGACAAGATAAATTTATACTAAGCTTTACACATTCCATTGACAAATTTGCTGTTTTTGCGTTGTTGCCTCCGACCTCCTGGTTACCGAGGGGATGACATTAAACTGGGAGAAAATGGCTTATTATGTGTGATAAATTCAAACAAAGATGACGCACTTTACCCACCAAGTATATCTAAGAAATTGTGAGGAAATGTCAAGCATTTCAAAAGAAAGCTGCCGTAAATTCTGATGCCGGAGACTTTAACGAATTTCTGCCAGAGTAGAAAGGTCTCTTTGTTTGGACTCAGCTGACACTCAGCGTGTGGAATATTATGAGCTAGGGGGGTCACATAAAAGCTTAAGGAAAAAGAAAGAAAACTGTGGATGTGACAAACTCAGGCACTAGAGGGCTGAGAGCTGGCAGGAAGACTTTGCTTTGACAGAGTTCAGATTGCACATGGAAAATAGGCACTCACATTTCCAAAAGATTCAGATACAAACATTAGATCTTTTAGTCTTCCTACCTCACTCTCCATCCATCTGTAAATTTTTCCTCTCTGGATAAGATTGTTTTTGTGTTTTTTAAAAAATGTACTCATATTTGCTTTATGATTATAGAAAGAAAGAAAGAAAAAAGAAAGAACAACCCCCCCCCCCCAAACCTCTGTCCTGCTGATGTTACATAATTGATGAACAAATGATCACATGTTGTGTCCCTGATTTAGGTCAGGAGGTGGCAGGAGGAGGAAGTGCTGTCAAATGTTCGAAAGAAAAAGGAGGTAGAGGAGTAGCAATGAGACCCCCTGCCACTGTGGCAAATTAGCTATTTCACAGTGATGTTTACACTATATAGTGCTTTTCACATTTTGACCTCTTGGGTGCAGGGGAAGACAGAAAGGGCAAAAATGACAAAAATGATAAGCTAATACTCTCTCACTGCAGTGAAAAGAAAACTGCAGCCCCGGTCCTGCCTCTGTCCTATCAGCAGTTGTAGATAGTGAAGGGTGGAGCTGTTGGCAGCGTCTGTGCACACTGTAGCACATAGATGCGACCTTTTAAATACCCCTTTTTATTTTTAAATGTTACCTTTGAGAGGGGAAACAGCATGACAAGATGCACTTATCTGACATATTTACAGAATATGTAGTTAAATAAATCAGTAAGTAACTGGCAATTCATTACTGAGAGAGATTGCTTTACATTTACAACTTTGTTTTAAATCTAAAATATCTTCCTACTTGTTTATTTGAAGGAAAACAACAATAGTACACCAAAAAACCAACATTCCCTCCCCAAAAAATCATTCCAAGGTGAAGGGCATAAAACCCTGTACCTGCCACAAAAGGTCACTTACACAAATTGCAGTTAGCATGATTTTAATGGTTCCTGCAAGCAGGTAATGTTCTGAACCTGTTCTGAAGAGAGGACATGCACACTCCATGTCCATGTCTAAAATCCAACATTCACTGCCTGGGGTTTGGCATTGTTAAAGTAAGGATGCTGGAGCATAGATTCCTCTATCCAGGGAACCACAGCTGACTTCTTTACATTCACAGAAGTCAACAAGTGCAACTAAATTTGGAACTCTTAACACCTGACAACTGAATGGATCAAAAGAAGAGCCTCTGACTTTGGATTGTGCAAAATTCAGATCCAGAACTGAATTTTACAGCATGCACCCTTCTGAAAATCAAGGAAAATTAAATCCAACACAGCACATTGCCATGAAAGGCAAAGTTTTAAAGTTGCCTCAACCCTGGCTCCAATGTTGTGCCCATATATTTAGCACACACCATTGTTTGCCTTTCCCAAACCTGCATTTGTACTTGTATAGAGGCATTTAGTCACCTACTCAGTCTTTGTGCTCTAATGCCCAATTATTCCCACAAATATGTTTTGCAATTAATGGAAATGCATTGCAGAAACACTGTCTGAAAATCTGCACCCATTTCAAATCCAAAAGGACCTACAACACGATTAAAATAATATGGATCAGAACCACACCTGATTCTACAAAAATGAAGTAGTTCAGAGTCAGGCAAAAATGCCACTCTATCTGACAGTCATTGATGACAATGGGAGCAGTTATGTCAAGACTGAGAAGGCTTTTGAAAATCCCATGTGCAATGACTAACAGCAATCCTACCAGCATTCATCAAAATAATTATAATTTTCCTTTTCTGCTTTATAAATCTAACATTTAAAATATAATGATAATAATATATTTATAAGCATGTTTGCCCATTCAAGAGTTTGTCTTTTATATACTATTTCAACATAGTGTCATTCTCTGCTCAAGAAAATTCCCTTACCACTTTTATGACTTTATAGATATCTGAAATCTGCCTATACCCGAAGATGAATGAGTGTAGAAGGAAGCATAACTGAGTGATATTTGAATGTTAGCTTAAATGAGCCAATAATCTCCACCTGATTTGTACAAATCCTCAGTCTATTTTGACAGAAAATGGTTCTTGTTCAAATTCTGTTAGCTAAAGAAACTTTTAACTCCTTCTCTAAAGGAAGACTTTATATAATAACCCGTTTCTCAACATCTTTAAACACTGGAATATTATTTTCAATTCTTTAGTTCAGTTCCAGCTCCACAACTGCAAGAGCAGAAACATCTGTCATTTTTCTCTCAATCCAACAATCCCTAAAGAGCCTTGTCCTAACAGAAAGAGACAAAAAGGCTGATTCTTATCAACATGTACAGCAAGACTGTGACCAGAGTGTTTTATGCAAGTCAGTCGCTTTGGCATTCGTTCACTAAATCCCTCTTGATCAACAAATTGCAGTTAGGCAGAGTAGGTCTCATTTTGGAATCGACAACAATATGTGCAAAGACTCAGACAACTTCTTGAACCAAAATTAAGTGGTTTCTCTAAGCCAAACAATATTTGTCATTCATTTATTTTATTTTTTGTAACAAACAAGAAACATATTGGGATTTTCTTGGTATATAATTCAGAAAGATACAGCTGTGATGCAAAATCTGCAGAAATATTCTGGGCAAATTGGGTAATGTGGTATCATACCTTTGACGGGGTCATGGAACTAGACGCATCCCTGCCACTAGACCTCTGCATGGAGCAGGGCAAGTTGCTCCCACCCCGGCCGCGGCGAGAGCAAAGCCAGTGGCAGGAGCAGAGCCGGTGAATGGCAACCCATCCCCAGGCTGCGCAGCAGAGCCGGTGAGTGACTGCCCATCCCTGGGCTGCGCAGGCGCGTTGGACTCCGGGCGCTGCAATGCTGACACAGGCGCAATGGGAGGCAGGTCAGGCAAGGACACTGGGGGCAGGGAAGGGAAACGGTCTCCGGACGCTGGCGCAGGGGGAGGAGCGGCAGCCATAAAAAGGGAAAGATGAAGAGGACAAAGCGGGGGGGGGGGGGGGGAGGCAGGGATCGTGGAGGAAGGACTGAGGACAAAAGAGCAGAAGGCAGTAGGAGAAGCCAGGACGCTCAGGGGTGAGGAAGTAGCCCAGGGCGGCCGGACAGAGAACCGCTTGTGGGCTGACGTGTTTAGGTGGTTAGCCCTGTCAGCCAGGTGGGTGGTGTCCTGACGGAGCACCCCCACCTTAGGGCCCTGGGCTGGGGCTTGGAGAGAGGGTGGGCCCAGGCCCCCTCAACTCCCAAGCAGGGTGATCGTGCAAAGAAAAAGTGTTCACGACCACGCTGACTGAGGGAGTGTGGTTGGGAAGTCTGAGACAAGGACTGAGGAGAGGGGGGGCCCCAGGGTAGGGGGATGGACCCTTTCACAATACCATTTTCATCATCCAAAATATTTGTTTTCCTAAATATCAGTTCCAATTATAGGACACAAATTATGTTGCAAGACCCAAGGAGTACATTGCACTCCTTTCCTGTACTCATGGAATGAGAGCTGTGTCCATGGTCAGGTGACAGAATTATCACCATATTCGGCTTAACGGGTGATAGGGATCCTGAATCTTACCTTTGTGGTATGAACAGGAGTGTGCAATAAAACAGCATAGGTTCACCAAGGTTAACTCCCAGTGGGTTGTTGCCACCATATTTACCCACACCTCCACATATAGGGCAGTAACAGCGATTTGAGGCCATTGGGAGCTGTGATCCCCTTCATACCTGCAGAGGTACAAGTAAATACGACAGTGTAGGGGCCTACCAGGGGCCATCCATGGCAAAGCGGATCCAGCTCTTGGACTGGTATTTGCCCAACCCTGGGTAAGAGTGTTCGGCCACAAAATACCAGGGATATCAGCAGATGGGTGTGGAGTTTGTATAGTGCTATGAAGAAAATGGAGAGAAAAATCTTATTGATAAATTGAAGTGGGCTACTCTCTTCCATGAGCACTTTTCTGGAGAATATATACACATATATTATTATTTCATTTCTTCAAACTTCTAACATGTAACTATAGGATCTCATCTTGTGCTCTGAGTGCTTATCCAATAAATTAAAAATAAATGAATGAGTACCTACGAATTAATCCATCCCAAACTAGCTCCACCTTAGCCTCTTACAGAAGATAGGCTTTGCAATATGTGTGCAAGGTTAACAAATCTGGACTCTGCTGGATTAATGCAAGGGGTGAATTTCAAAACTGAAGAGCCCTCACAGATAACACCCTTCCTGCAGCTCTTTGATCTAAACCATTGCTATATATCACAGGAAGACAGGTAACCTGGTTACATACCCGGTAATGTGTTACCATTTAAAACGAACATCTTTAATTCCATCCAGAAGTTTATTGGAAGGCAATGCAGACCATGTAGTACTAATCTAATATGCCCCCTATTTGCAACTACAGTTAGTAAACAGGCTAAAGCATTCTGCACTAGCTTTGACATACTAGTAGTCCCAAAGTATAGCCCCTAGTGGAGTGTGTTGCAGGTGACAAAAGCACAAATAATTGTGTCAGGTAGAACTGAGAAAATCTTTATAGTTAAACTGTAAAATTACAAAAAAAAAGTCATTTTAGGCCAATAAAAAAATAGGGTATGTCTACACTTGCATCCTAGTATGAACTAGGGATGCAAATGTAGGCATTCGAAATAGTCAATGAAGCAGGGATTTAAATATCCCATGCTTCATTAGTACGATCTCACCAGCACATTACTCCAATCAACAGCTGTTTCAAAAGTGAAAGTGCGCGCCGAGACATATTAGTTTGAACGAAGGGGTTTGGTTCAAACCAGAGCCAGTCCAAGGTATGGGCGAGGCAGGCTACCGCCCGGCGCACTCCATTGTAGGGGGCGCTGCGCGGGGCTCCTGGGCTGGGCAGGAGCCGCAGCTCGCATGCTCCGCACACCCAGGGGCGGGGCCGCTCATGCACCGGGCGTCCAGGGCGGGGGCGTGCATGTGTTGCACTCCCGGGTGCGGTGGCGCACTCCCGAGGGCAGCACCGCACTCCCGGGGCACGCGAATGGCTCGGGCCAGCCCTGGCTCCAACTAATGCGTCCTGGTGCACACTTTCACTTTCAAAACAGCTGTTGATCAGAGTAACGCCCTGGCAAGATGATACTAATGAAGCGTGGGATATTTAAATCCTGCTTCCCTGACTATTTCGAATGCCTACATTTGCATCCCTAGTTCAAACTAGGGTGCAAGTGTAGACATACCCTTAGAGAAAAATATTCAATACCATGTAAACAATTCATTACAACATATTTGACACAAACTATTTCGACATTTCAGTTTGAAACAACTGTTTAGTGGCAAAATCTTCTTTGAAGTCAATATTTTTAATCACAATGACTATTTGAAATGACATTTTGCATCTCATTTCATTTTGAAATGACATTTCATGTTGGCATGTTATTTCAAACCAACATTTCATTTAGATTCTTCTCTCACACCAGAGTAATTTCCTTGATTTCTTGATTTATTTCAGTGGAAATTAAAAAAAATCAAATCTTTGATATTAGTGCAAAGTGCACTTGAGAATTTTCCAACAATGGGGAAAATGTATTCATACATCTCTTGCATACTATTATTAAAAATGCTAAAAAGGATTTTACTTATAGTTACCAAAATATTCACTTTTAGGCTGACATCTTTTTATTTTTTTACATTTGAGCAAACATGCGCACACATATAAATGTACACCTCAAAAGCTCAAAAACTTTGGTTCATTTGTAACCATCATAAAATATTAAAATTCTTAATTGAACTGCATCTGAAATACCTGAACTTTTGGGGTCAGCATATCCAAAACAGCAATGAGGAGTCCTGTGCCACCGTGGAGATATATTAGGTCATAAGCTTTTGTGGGTAAAACCCACTTCATCAGATGAATTGGAGTGGAGTTTACAGAAGCATGAATATATATATATAAGGACAACAAAAGAAAGAGGGTACATGATGGTGAGTGCACATACGTTTGCTTCTGTATATGTGCCCTGGAGGGTCAGCTTCCACATGCTGGCACAACACCTTCATCAGAGAAGGAGATGAACAAGTAGGTGTCAGGGGAACATATTTTATGGAGTAATGAAATAATCAGATCAGGCCAATGGCAAGCACAGAATGTGGAGAGAAACAATTCATGAAAAACTAGAAATAAATAGCTAGGACAGGAGACGGGGTAGGAGTGGATAATAGCGGGTTAGAGGAGACTGCTCAAGGTTATGAAGGACCAATAAGAGATGCTCAAGTCATTGATTGTGCTGCAGGTGGAACACATGCATGCTCAAGATCCTTTGTACCTACAGAGAACTGCTTTTCATGCCCTCCCCGACCCACATTCTTCAAACATTCCCAGCAAGTCACAATACCCTCGGCACTCTACCCTACGGACATTTTCCATAACGACAGATGAACTTACAGACATCTATGGGATCCTCATTTCAGAGAGTGCTGCTCACTATCACGTCCTTTGTAAGAAATGTTAATCTTTGTATTCATAAATACAATGCAGAGCACAGTACGCTGCTATGACCATAGGAATATTTTTGTCATCAAAATCTAACTTGCCAAAAAGGCAGCACAAGCAACCCTTTAATCTGCCAAAGGCATGTCCTATGGTCATTCTAGAAATGCTGAGTGAGTTGTTGAAGTGCTTCTTGCTGTTTTCTAGGTTTACAGTGTAACACTTCATAAGCTACAGGAATAAAGGGGTTGGTTGGGTTTCCCAAGATCACAATGGGAATTTCCATATCTCCTATTGAAATTTTCAGGTCTGAAAAGAAAGACTCTGCATGTCTATGCAAGCCAGCATTCCTGAATATATGCGTACCATTCACATTCTGGGGCCTAAATTGGGATATGTGTTTCATCTATCACTCTGCCAGTTAGAAAATCCCATTTCCACAAAACCATTCACTATTTCACACATTGCCCAGAGATACAGTACTTATAGCAGAAGATAATTAATAGCCCTGAATACTGTCATCACTGCAATTCCCATGATAGACTTTCCAACTCCAAACTGACTAGCAACTGAGTGGTAGCAGTCTGCAGTTATCAGCTTCCATGCAGTGACCACCATCTACATTTCTATTCATCTTTAATTCTGGTGTCCTTACACTGCAATACAATGGCGATCTCTCCACGTGCAGTTCAAGGGCGATGGCTTTCCAAGACCTGTTCAATTGAATGCTGATGGTGCCCCCAGTCAGCACTGGTATTCTTCACAGCTGCAAGGAGTCAGGGAAGCCGATTGTTGTGTTTGCTCCCATCAGCCTCCCACTGTGAAGACAATGCCAAGCTCAGTTTAAGGAATGACACCTCTAGCTACATTATTTATACACTATTATACACAATTATACACTAGTAATGCAATACAGAAACTACCAGTAGTCATGCCCCAATAGTAATGTTCTGAGGCTGAACTAGAGGAATCTTGTTTCTAAAAATGAACAATGTTTTAGAAATTTGAACATATTCATGTGCAATTTTTAATTCATTCTCTCCAGACAAACTCACATTCTTTTGTGTTAATGTTCTCATCTGGACATGCACTCAAAATGTACTGGCATAATGGTCGGAGAAAACAAATTTCAAAGTCATATTCATGAGCAATCACATAAATTCAGCTTTAACTTGGCACATTAAGTATATTTTGCTTGAATTCTATGGCCTTTTTACATTAAGAAATATAGCTTGGACTTCAGATGTTTCATATCAATCCATACAGTAAGATATTTGAAAGGATGAGACTATATGCTCAGGCAACAAATACCTTCACTTTCCATGAGGGAAAATGTAACTAAATTCACACTAAAAACTATTCACCCAGAAATTATTCACTCAGCTATCTGCTTACTAATAGAATCATTCCTTTTTTTTATTTTATATTGTACAGATGGGTCAAAACCATCTACTTTGGATGTGTATCTGAACTTCCCTAACACTTGGGGGTATTTGAATCTAGGAATTTGGTGTCATCTGTTATGGATCCACCACTGTAGTCAGTCTGAGACCTTCTAATGACTTTAATGGTTATTGAACTGGTCTCATAGTAACCCCCAGTGAACTTTATCTAAATTTGTTCTTCCCCTGTTTTGAGTGTGTTCTCCTCCTACTTAAGGAGTCTCATATAGAAGTCTATTGATGTGGATAGCTCTTTCTTACCATTAATGTTGAATACATTTTGCCTTAGAATTAGGAATGGCTATACCAATGTAAGGTCTAGAATATTCTTTGGAAATATAGGCTCGCATGTGAATGGTGAATGGAATGGAAATAATGTGCTATAGAGCGAACCTCAGCATCAGCAGATGATTTTCGATAATTCACATCTTATATGGATTCACTGTCTGCTCCTCCCTAAGGATACATCTACACTATGTGGCTACTTCTCCTGAACTAGCTACCTCACATCTACACAAGCTGCCTGTTATTTCAAAATATTTTTTGAAATAGGGGCTGCACTATTTTACCATCTCGGTAAACCTCATTGCACAAGGGTTAAGGGATGGCTCAAAATAGCATATTATTTCAAAATTTGGTGCTGTATAGACACACCAAATTTCAAAATAAGCTATTTCAAAATAGATTTGAGGTAAGATATGCAATTTGCAAACATTTTGAGGCAAAAACATCAGACTGCAAATTCCATTATTTGAACTCCTCTGGATAATATTAACTTTGTAGTTGCCTACTAATACATTCTGTAGCCTAAGAAAAGCATATGTCAAAATCTATGGTGTGCCATTTATAAAATTATTGTTTACTGAATTTTCCTATCATTTACATGAAATTAAGGGCATTATACTTGATTTTCCACATGATCTCACAAATATTGCTGCGAAAAACACCACTTAAGTTGTTGCCAACATGTACACCTAAAGTCCTCCAAAACAAGTTTCAGATTTCCCCTCCAACTTTTAAAATCTTCCTGTCATCTCATCAACAAAAATGAGTATTAGAACACATTAGTTTGAATAACATGCTTTGCTTGCTCTATAAAAATAAATAAATAAATAAATAAATAAATTGATATTGTATCTACATTGTCATAAAATAAAGTAATATATTCTGAAATATATTTACAAATCAAGCCTATAAAATAAAATGTTCAATCTTAGTGTTGTCGTTATAGGAGAGGGAATGGATTTATAAAATACTAACATTGTACAATAATATTAATCAATATGAATCTTACAGCTTAACTAACAGTTCTGAAGTTGAGTTTAATTTAATTTCCTTTTTATTTAATTATATATACATTTTCACCTGTCACTTTTAAATTTAGCAATGAGTTCCACAGTGTGTAAGCTTTGTTCATTCATGTGATTAGAAGTTGAAACATGATTCCTCATTTAGCATGTAAATAATGCTATCCAGTCAGATTGTACCATGCATACTGATGGATATCTAAATGTACTATCAGTAATGTTTTCAAAACCAGGGTGAAACAAGATACTGCAATATAAGCAAAATTGCACGTGCAGATTGGATATTGACCTGCACAAAATTTGAGTGTAGAATTTGATCTAAGAAATTTGTAGACCAGGTATGGATACTTTGAAAATGTTACAAATGTGTGTATTGTAATTATGTTAAACAAAAATCGTTTTCCCAATCAAGTTAAAAAACAATGTTATTATCAGGTAGCTTAATTGAAAGTTCAATGTAAAGGGTAAGATTTTTCAATGCACTGGAAAAGATGTGGCTAAATAATCTTCATTGCCTGGAATAGCTCAACCAAAAGTATGTAACTCAAAATGAAAAGGTCTACTCTGTGATCCATTGAACATGATAAAAGCCACAGCAAGAAATGTGCGTATAGTTATTGTTTTATTTTTTACTGTTTATAATTTTTTTACTGTTTATAAAATACAGGTATGCACAGTGCTTTCCAATTATATGAAACATACAAAGAAGAATTGTCAAGTGACTTAAAAGTATACTGAAAGTTAATGGGATTTGGGCTCTTAAGTGATTTAGGTGTTTTTGAAAATGCCATCCAGAGTCAATTGTATATTTAATCTGAATTGGGCACTGACAATGCACAGTATATAAGTTTATCACCCTTTTTTCGATGTGAGAAATTTTTTGTGCCTCAATGTTTAATGCTCTCTAAGTTATGCATTCTTTCGTTGTTCCAGGAATACAGACTGATATAGTTGTCTACAAACATCTAAAATCAGTTTCCAATGTACTTAGAAATCCTTCCAAACAAGCAAGGATGCACCTGTGGGGGAAATCATGTTCTAGTAAAACCAGTTGCCTATATTGGTTGCCAATATTCACATTCCTAACTTCATAATTTGCCTTCTGAAAATGTTCTCCAGAAGACACATTACATTATCTTTTTCCTTGAATAGTTTAGTGCACATCTCAGATAACTTGATTAGACTCCACAGTGAGGTGATATTTATATGTTAAAACTAACTCTCTGAGGGTATGTCTACACTACCCTCCTAGTTCGAACTAGGAGGGTAATGTATGCATACCGCACTTGCTAATGAAGCCCGGGATTTGAATTTCCCGGGCTTCATTAGCATAAGCGGGGAGCCGCCATTTTTAAATCCCCGCTGCTTTGAACCCCGTGTAGCGCGGCTACACGGGGCTCGAACTAGGTTGTTCGGACTAGGGTGCCTATTCCGAACTACCGGTACACCTCGTTTCACGAGGATTAACGGTAGTTCGGAATAGGACCCTAGTCCGAACTACCTAGTTCGAGCCCCGTGTAGCCGCGCTACACGGGGTTCGAAGCAGCGGGGATTTAAAAATGGCGGCTCCCCGCTTATGCTAATGAAGCCCGGGAAATTCAAATCCCGGGCTTCATTAGCAAGTGTGGTATGCCTACATTACCCCGCTAGTTCGAACTAGCGGGGTAGTGTAGACATACCCTGAATGATCTCTGGATGATGGTGGCCAGTTAAAGGGGAATAGGAGGAATGTATGAAGATTTGTGTAGTTTTTATTTAAATTAGTAGTAGGAAGGCTGGCAGTAGGAGGTTGGAGAAGTTTTTAGAAATAAATGTCTTTTATCAGAAGGATAGAATAAAACTTCATCCTCTCTGAACTCTAGGACATTTCTGATAGCAACCTAGATCCAAACATTATGGTTTAGTCCTTCTCTGGAAAGAGACGCAAACTGGAATCCTGGTCCTGAACAACATTTAACCTAGCAGGACCCCATATTGCCCCAGTTCCTGAGATGCACTACACTCTGCACCCAAATTGCCCCAGCAACTTAATGATCCTCAATTTCTTGTCCCCAGGATTGCTTCAACCCCAGAGGCTCCAGTCCCTTCATCTTTTGCTGGCCCAGACCCCCCACTGAGGGTTTCAAATTAATCCCAAAGTTTACTTTTTATATTTCTTCTGGAAGCGAAGGCCCAGGGCTCCTATTGTCTTTTGGGGTAGATAGCTGGACCTCTGTCTACAGGGACAGTTTTTCTGCTGTGCAAGGGCTACTTCTGCTGATGACACTTCCAAGGAGAAGACTGACTCAAGCAGGTTGAGTATTCCCTTTGGGAAAGAAGCTCAAATATGGGTATGGATGCCCTCTAGGTATCCCCAGGGCCCCACCTGTTAAATGGAATACCCAGCAATCAGCTTCTCCTCCAACTGCATGTGGAAATAGAAAGAGAAACTCTTTCTCCTCAGTTGCTTTTCCCCCTCCCCCGCCCTGGGGGTTAGGTTTTATTACAGAAGGGAGACATTTGGAGGTATCCCCTCAGCCAACTTGGTGCCTTGCTGCAGCTTTGCTTGTAACTTTGTACCCCTCCCATCTATGGCTGCTGCTGCTGCACCTCCAGATGTGGAATGGAGACATCAGTATACCCTACTCCCAGGCCTGAGTGCAGACACAATCCCAGTTCCATCTATTTGCTAGGCCTAAGACTGTGCCCTAGCTCCTGTCCCTGTGTTCCTCAATCCCAGTTAAGGACCTCTTGGTACCCAAAGATCCAGACATTCATTTAATTGGGTGGTAGATGAGGGATGACAGCAGCAATTGGTTTTGTGGAGGGGAAAGGAGTTTTACACAGCTCCAGTTGTGACAGATTTCACTGCTGAGAGAAAGTAAATAGTCTGCATTCAAGAAGAAGTGGGAGTAGGCCTGACCTAGTGAAGGAACTTCATGTACAGCATGGTCCCACTGCTTGGATGGACCATTTGGGTATACTAGTGGTTTCTTTTTCTCATAATGGAAAACAGCCATTCATGAAGCTACACAAAACTTGGCAGTTGTGATCTAGGGACAGTTTGGATCTAAACTGTATAGCTTGGTCCCATCTTTTTGTCTTCTGTATCTAAAATAGATAGTTTGATAAAGCAATAATGTAATTAGCATGATTAACATTAATAGGCATATAAATAATTGATACTCTGATTCTCAGTGCCAAATTTATTTTATTAAACCAGTCATTCTGTAATGTTACAGAAAAGTACAGCATTTTCTCCTGTCAATGCTTTGTGTACAGTTCATTCCACAGTCAAGACCTTGTGTACCTGTTTTCAACTTGGAAGGAATTTTTATCATATGCATTAACTCCTGAAAATAAGGGGTTTTAGTGGAAATGCTATCTTTAAATTAATTATAGTAGTGCTGGCAGGCACCATTATACTAGAATAGTTTATGAAAATTCCCATATAGCAGTAGATTACATCAATTTGTAATATGACTTTTTATGTTATGTTCTACCAATACTCGTAATTTTTAATGATGTCAATGTGACTTACATAAGAATCACTGTGGAGGACCCAGGGAGGCAGCTGCAGAGGAAGCATTAGCATCCATTGTGAACACAAAGTTGAAACTGCACTTTAGTTTGGGTTCTGTGCAGCAGTGTAAAATCTGCTGCATTCAGGCATGTTACACATTCTCAACCACACCTCTCTTAAACTTTCCTCGTCCTGGCTCTTTAAAATACATCTTGTCCTACAAGGAATACCACTACTGCATGGTGAATTCCAGTGAATGACAATAAGTTCTTACCTAAGACACTCCTTCACTGTAGGATAGATGGAATATTAAAGGGATGAGAAGACTGCTCTGTCCATTTTCCAGCATCCTTCATTGCAACATAACTTTCTAGAATCCAACATTTCTATCTGTCTAATGTCTAAGGTGCCCAATCAGCTTGTATCTAAGCATACAAGATTCTGCCTCCCTCCTTACACATATAGAGAAGAACAACCTCTTTGCTATATATTCAGATAACTCGAGTGACTATCTATTTGTATTAGTAAACAGTGAATTATTGCCCTTCTCAGGCCAAATTCACCACTGACATAATCCCTATGACTCCAAGAATGCTGCGGGGAGCACATAGAATAGTAGCCATGTCTACACCCTTTAACTGGGTGAAGTGTGCCCTCCCCCAGTGACACATCAGTTATACTTTCTGGTGCAGGTGGGGATGGAGGCCTCTGGGATATTTTATTCAATGGGCTATACTAGACTCCCAAGATGAAATTCTGGCCCCAATTAAATCAATGACAACTTTTTAATTGACTTTTGCTGGTGAAATTGTGCCCCTACTGTACATGTCCCAGGAGGATCACAAAGACTGAAACTATGCAAAGACTGAGAGAAAGGCTTTTCCATCTTCTTCCTCCCTCACCATATGCATGCATACATACACACATACATACTCAAGAGGCCTAGGACAAATCTACCCCTTTATTGTTCCCCAACAGGCCCAAGGGTGAAGACTTTAAAGGCCTTTTTTATACTTCAATTCAATGACTGATCTTGACTTCTTGCTTAACCCAGCCCTCTCACATATGGATTTTCCTGTTCTAGTTCCACATAAAATGTACACACTATGCTAATAATAAGAATATGATATTATGTTTAACACAGAAATAGTACCCGCCCTACACATCAGTAACCCCTCCACATCTCTGCTATGAATTCATCAAAAAAGACAGTGACAAAACCTCATCTATATTTATTTTTATTAACTCTTTAGAAATAAAAGATACCCAGAGGATGACATTAGTATTTTTTAAACCAAAACTATAGCCAATGTCCTCATGTGGATGGAATTGTACAACTAAGCATTCAGAAAAACCCCTAAAAATATACATTTTTGGATTTTTCCCTCCTAGTGCATTAATGTATGAAATTGGATTAAAGCATTCTGCCATTATTTTAGAGATAAACTGTTAAATGTTTTATACAGGAACATCAAAACCATATATGCTTCAAACACCAAACATTTTTAATGGCTTTCAGATAAAACAATTTATTTATGCAATTAACAACAACATGCAATTTCTAATAATTAGCAGATAATAGTTATCCACAAAGTACTTTATAAAATTGCCTTCTGAACTGCATTCATTCTGTAGAGAATCACTGAAAATTAGACTATAAAATTACTAGAAAATGTACTGCCTTAACAAGAATTTTCTGTGTTCAGTTCCCACTTCAAATTTACGGGCTTGAATATTTATAAATATTTGGTTTCAGGGAAAGACATCAGGCCCTCTAACTTTATCTTTACACATAGAAATTAAAACTCCAGCAGTTTTTCTCTGCAAAATAATATTTATATCACATTTTCAGAAAAAAATGTGGAAAAGTATCTTCATATTACAGTCTTTCTATCTACAAACATCCAAAATTCATAAGCTTGACTTAAACATTATAATAAACGTGGAGTCTATTTTTGAGCATTTAGGGTTCACGCTTTTAAGCTTTTCTTCACAATTATGAAGGCTAGAAATGGTTTCCTCTGAAAATCTTAGTTCAAGGAAAAAGCCCCACCAAATATAATGAGACTTACAATGAAATCATTAGAGTTGGCACCAGTGATTATTGGGACAGATTTTTGTCCCTGGTTAGGCCCATTTAGAGTGCATCCACACTGCAGGGCTTAACTCGAAATAAGATACGCAAATTGGAGCTACGTCAATTGTATATCTTATTTCAAAATCACTTATTTCAAAGTAGGGAGCTTCTACACAGCAGTTATTTCAAAATAGAGCACTCTTCTTCTGATTTTCCTTACACTTCGTACAATGAGGGTTGCAGGAGTTGGAGTAAGAAGTCCTCCAGCTTGACAGTATTTTGACATTATTTTGAAATAACTGCCTGCTGTGTGGACTAAGTTATTTCAGAATAGCACTAGTTATTTCAAAATAGTGTTGCAGTGTAGACGTACCCTTACACAGCTCCTGTTGAGTACACTGTCTAAGATGTAGTCTAAGGCCCTCCAACACAGTCCTTGATAGAGGCAAAATAGGGCCAGAGGGAATGATATGGTGAGTGGCCAACACGTTCTGTAATTCAATTTATGCCAGTCTTAATTATCTGGTATTAATAAATAATACAACTTTTAAAAAATAATAATTTGCATCCATGGCTGAATAAACAAGTTTTGATTACTGCATGCTCAGATACCCTGGATCAGTGACATGTCTTGATTGTTGGGCATATCTCTTCTTGCAATACCGTGTGTTATATATTGTACAATTGGATCTATTGTACACCATTCACCCCAGATAGAGTGAGTGACAGAATTCATTCTGAAACATGTTTCCTAGGTATTCAAGAGAACACTAATCCAAAACTGCTTCAGACTTTGAAGGGCACACTTTATTTATATATTTATTTGTATTTCCACAAAAAGAAAATATTCTTCTCGCGTCAGCATTGCAGTGTGCCTGCCAACACAGGAAGGTCGTGAAATACCATCCTTTCCTAGAAAGGAGTGTCTAATAAAGCCAACAAAAACAGATTAAAATGAAATATTTAAAACAAAATAAAATGTTTCTTTGAAGAAGATGGCAACAATGATGAGCCAATGGTACTGTTTGGAATTGAGGCATTTACTGGTTTTAATTACCCTAGACCTTCTCTGCATTGAAAACTTTGGTATCTGTCCACCTACAGGTTTGATCCAAAACACAATGTTAATGGTTGCTTACATTCATGAGAGAGTATGTCTCTCCTTGGTGAAAACACCACAAAAAATACTGTTTTCAGAGCACTTAACATTGAAGATCATGGAAGCAACTGAGAGATTTCCTGTCTTGGCAGCATGAGTCATCATCTGGAGAGGGAATGGGGGAAAGAAACACAATGAAAAAAAAATATATATATATATACACACCAAAAAACAAAGAAGAAAGATGTGAAAAGAATGCCATAGAAAAAAAGAGAAAAGGGTAACAAAGTTGAGTAGGAAAGATTAAAGAAAGACAGTTACATGACAGAAGAACACCACAATTTGACATTGTTTTTGTTACTAAAAATTAGATTTGACAGAAAATATTGTCTTGTTTATTAACAATGATTCTTGATTCCTCCATTACTAATCGGAACTACTCTGGGTTTGGGCAAAAGGAATAAAAGTCAGGCTATTCAGGGGAGGAAGTTCTCCCATTAATATAGGGATCTGTCATCATTTCCTTTCTCTTGAACCATACAAACATGCATTGCTTGATAACCTTTACATTCTTCCAGCAACTGCTATGTTTTCCCAGTTGATACCATGTCTGGAAAAGTCAGAATGTGTTTGAGCATTCTTGGAGGCACATAGAGACTGATTCTTTCTAGAAGTTCTTCTGGAAATAAAATGGCAACTACAATATAAAATAAAGTATTAAATTTCTGTATAGTCTTATCTAAGCCTGAATGTCACAAGGAAAACAAGAAGTCATGGAGTCAGGAACTGCTTTGTTGCCTGTATCATACTTTGTTTCACATCAGTGCACAAGTTCTATTGCTACCACAGGGATTTTCACATACAGAGAACCAACTATTCATGCCCATCTCTTGCATAATAAATGAGCATTGTGTGTGTCATTCCAAGATAGGGTGAGAAACAATTTCTCCTCTAGTCTGGTGGTTTGGCACAGAGTGGTTGCACACCCATAATGCTGTCACCATTACAGCTCACCTGCTGTAATCGTAGCAAGCTACCTGTTTTCACATGCTCAAGGATTTAGGCCTCTGGATTCCGTAGTGGCAAGGGAAGTGAGATAATACCTCTTATTGGACCACCTTCTGCTTGTGAAAAAGACAAGCTTTTGTGTTTACACAGAACTCTTTTTCAGCTTCTCTCTCTCACCAACAGTAGTTGATTCAATAAATGTATTAATTTACCCATGTCCTGGGTCTAATTTACTATCTAATGTCCTGGGTCTAATATGGCTACAAGAACATAGTGATCCCTGCACTGGCAGATCAACTAATTTGGCATTCCTGAAACTCCCTCAACTCACCATCACTGTTTCCAACCCTTCTACAGTGCCACTTGGAGACAGATGCTGAAACAGGGCCCTGAAGTGCTCAGATACCCACAGTCTACTTGGGTGGCTTTGTGTGGCTTTTCATGACCACAGATAGGGGGTTGGAGTGAAAGCATCAAGGGTAGCATTTGGCCTAGATTGAGGCCACAGTAGTGTTCTGAATGCTTATGACATAAAAAGCACTTCTGCTTAGTCAATAATTGTGTAATGGGCTGCACTCATTTCTCGCAAGTGTCCCTGGATGAGTACGTGTTCCTGTACTAATTCTCAATTTGTGGTGGTTTTTTGGTGACTCAACCCTCTGGCTGAGTTACACACAGTTTGCATGTGAAATCAAACAAAGCAAACCCCTTCCAGGGTACAAGTCCAGCTGAGGACTCTCTCAGTGCTCTCTGTATCATCTCTCTCTCTCTCACACACACACACAGTTTGTCCCCACTGTGGAATAAAGCAGTAGCCCAGTAACTTTGCCCTCTCAGGGGCTTTCTGACCCTAGCAATTCAGCTGGGTCACTATAATTCATTTCCTTTCTCTGAGGCGCCTCACTGTCCAGATCACTTCTCAGAATAGCTAATCAGAATTGGGTGGATACTTGGTCTCTAGGTCCTAGCCCAGGGACCCTGTAGATAGCAGCTGTCTGCAATGTCCCTTTAAATAACTCTGTTGCTGTTATAATTCTTTGGGACCCTTCCTCATGACTCCAGCACTGTTTTTACCCGTACCTCAGGGCCCTGTCCCAATGGAATCCCAGCAGCCAGCCCAGAGCACCACTTGCTCTTCTCCAGCTCTAGAAAGGAATTACACTCCCTCTGGCCCTGCAATTCTTCTTATGCTAGGCTGCTGGGCCCTGATTGACCGTGTGCCACACAGCTGCTCTGGGCAGCTAGGAGGACCTCTCTATTGCTCTTTTCTGGGGGCAGGTGTGAGAGAGGGCTTCAGGGCCTAGTCCATCCCATCACAAATTGGTTTTAAAATGACAGAAATGTGGGAATCTAAAGAAGTCATAGTCTCTTCCTTCTATTACCTAACATGTGCATGGTGTATGTGTTCTCTGACAAAATTCAAGAAAGAATTATTTTGATAAGGGCAGCAGCAATTCAATAAGCTATCTTAACTTTATTGGAAGATCATCAAAAGTTTTTCCTTTCCTTTGCAGTCTTGCTTATAAGCTAGTATCCAGGGTTCAAACTGGGCGAAAACATTGCATAATGATCCACATACCATCTATTTTCTTCTCTGTTTTTGCTATTTTTTTCAAGAAGCAGTGGGGATATACTATATTCATAATTATATCCTTTAACACAAGCACTTTTAAATTCTGTTCCAAAGCTGTTCACAGACTTTCCTAGTAACAACTCTTAGAAGCAGTAACATTCTTCATTTTTTTTTCAATTTCACATTCATGCACAAAAAACTCTGCGTTTTTTCCTGTTCTCTCTGAAAAATAAATAACATAACTGACCCAATGTAAATAGTCTGGACAGCCAAATATGCTATCCTTTTTGGCACCTGCAGTTAATACATGACAGAGAATTTGACTTATACATATATTCCTTTCTTCTTCTGAAAAGAGTTTTTCAGACTTTTCTTATGTTCCATATTCATATTGGCATTCCTACTACAAAAACTAAAGAACCCTGCACCCCAGCAGGAAGAATTGCTTGATTAAGGTAAAATATATCTGTCATAACAGAGCTATCATTGCACAGTGGCATTTCTATCATTCCAAGTTATGCTTGGCCCAGTGACCGATCAAGAAGTTAAACAACTGACGGATACAGCTTATCTCTATAGAAAAAGTCACCAGAATTCAAGGCATAATGTAAAACAATCATTCCTGGCAAGTGCAGCAACAGTATCTTTCAGTAGGATAAGTACAGGTTGAAACTCTCTAAACCAGGACTGTCTGGTCTAGCGGCATACATAGTCTAGCAAGACCACAGATGTTCCTGGACCAGAGTACCCCAGTGAGGACTGGGGCCAGGAGCACAGCAGCCAGGAGCAGGGATAGTGGCAGCAGGGCTGGCAGCAGCGGTATTGTCAGCCATGACATGTCAGTGGCTGGGAGCTTGGCTCCACTAGCAGCACAGGAACCAGCAGGTCTGCCAGGCCTGGGAGCCCAGCTGGGCCAGTGACAGGTAGCCTCGTAGGGATCAGACCTTGCTGGGCCAGCAGTAGTGGGGCCAGCAGTCAGGAACCTGCTGAGCTGGGAGCCACGAGGCCAGGAACCCAGCTAGGCTGGTGTCAGGGGAGATAGTGAGGTAACTGGTGAGCAGGCCAGGAGTGGAGTTGGGCTGGGGAGCTGGTGGCAGGGAGACCAGAATTGACCTCCTCTTGTCTGGCAAACTCCCTTGTCCAGGACCAATCAGGCCCCGTCAGTTATGGACTAGGAGATCCAACCTGTAGTATACTTAGTCATATAGCAATTACTACTAAAGTAGCATAAGTAAATACACATACACGCACTTGGGTCTATCTAAGGCAACCCCAACTTTTACTCCCTATGGGTATGTCTACACTACCACCCTAGTTCAAACTAGGGTGGTATTGTAGTCAACTGGAGTTGCAAATGAAGCCCGGGATTTGAATTTCCCGGGCTTCATTTGCATGTTGCCAGGCGCCGCCATTTTTAAATGTCCGCTAGTTCAGACTCCGTGCCCGCGGCTACACGTGGCTCGAACTAGGTAGTTCGGACTAGGCTTCCTATTCCGAACTACTGTTACTCCTCGTGGAACAAGGTGTACTGGTAGTTTGGAATAGGAAGCCTGATCCGAACTACCTAGTTCGAGCCATGTGCAGCCGCGGGCACGGAGTCCGAACTAGCGGACATTTAAAAATGGCAGCGCCCGGCAATATGGAAATGAAGCCCGGGAAATTCAAATCCCAGGCTTCATTTGCAACTCCGGTTGCCTACATTAACCACCCTACTTCGAACTAGGGTGGTAGTGTAGACATATCCTTATATAGCATATTATTCTTGCCTAGGAATGACATCCTCAAAGGTATGAGTTTAGAATGAGATGCTGGGCACAGTGTAACACTGCAATGACAATTTAACTGGCTTATCATTGGTTTATTGATTCTGTGATCTATGCAGAAATTACATGAACCCTCTCCATGTTCCTCACTTGGATACCACTTTCCTTCAGTCCTCCTCCATTTGTTCCAAAACCTCAGACCTTTCTCCAAATTATCACTTAAACACTAATCTCCTATAAGGTTGTCTCACCATGCAACTTTCTTTATTGCTATTTTTTTACCTGCCTTACTTTGAGCCTTGACACAATAGGCATTGCTATATGATATTTCTAGTCACCATTAAAGCTTATTTCTGTATTTAAGTCAGGACGATACTGATTTTCATTAAGACATTTTTACAAACCCACCTGCTTTTTAAAAAGCTGTCATTGAATCTTTAATGAACAAAGTCTAGAAAGCTTTAGCTTTTCATTAAAAAAAGACTCCATCATTGGCGCCACTCTACGAGGAGTAACGGTAGTTCAAATTAGAAAGCCTAATTCGAACTACCTACTCCGTGCCACATGTAGCCGCGGGCATGGAGTCCGAACTACCGGGGCTTTAAAAATGGCGGCACCCGGCAAGATGCAAATGAAGCCCGGGATATTTAAATCCTGGGCTTCATTTGCAACTTCGGTTGCCTACATTAACCACCCTCGTTCGAACTAGGGTGGTAGTGTAGACATACCCTAACTAAATTAAACAAAAAATGCTAGCTCATCCTAATCCCTGTTCCATGCAGGGTCTTAGCCTAAATAGTTTTTTTAAACATCTCTTTCACAAGTTAAACAGCCTCCTAGCTTGGGCCCGATGCTTCATCCTGCTCAGTCTCAGATGTTTCCAGTAGCCATCTTAGGGCATGTCTACACTAGGAAACTATTTCAAAGTAAGTTATTTTGAAATAATAATTCCTGAAATAACTATTTTGAAATAATGTGTCCACACTACAAGGCACCATTGAAATAGTGCAGCATTGTTATGAAATAGCGCATCCACATTGGTTGGAGCCTGAATCACATTTATAGTCCCTGGAAGCATTCCAGGGGAGGGCATCAGGAGAGCAATCACTTCCTGTAGCTGCTTCCTGAGGCTGGCTAAGATTTGTGCTCCTCTCTACAGCCGCATCTCACTCATCACTTCTCTATTGCCCACTCCCTCACAGGACACCAAACTCACACGGTGCCCTTGTGGATGCTAAAGCACTGACACTGTGGAGCTATTACTGCTGAAAAGCAGTGCCAGGCTCCCGGGACTCGTGCTGTGCCTCATGGCTCACTTCATCCAGACTGTCCACATGGTGCTTCTGGACCACGACAACCAGCATGGACTTGGGGACCTCTTCACCCAGGCCCTTGTACTCATGATGCACCAAATTCCCCTTCATCCTCTGCACACCATGGAATGCTGTTTCTGGTGGCAAGACACCAGTTCGAACTGGTGGGACTGCCTTGTCCTGCAGTGGTGGGGGGACCAGAAGTGACTCCAGAACTTCTGCATGCAGAAGGCCATCTTTCTGGAGTTCTGCAAAAGGCTCACTCCAGCCCTCAGGTTACAAGACACCCGTCTGTGACCCCTAATCCCCCTGCAGACTGTTGCCTGCCTCAGGTACCTCAGGAGACTTTGGGAGGCCCCACTGCCATGAGTTGGCAGGTGCTATTGGACCCTGGGAGGGAGCTAGGAGGAGAAGCCAGGCATGTGGGTATGGGTGCTAGGAGTTGCAGGGTAATGCTGGGAGTCGGAGAAGGGTGGGTTCTGGGAGGTGGCAGGTGGACTGCTCCATATGACCATGCACTCCTTAATGGATGTTATGGAGGAGCATGTGACATCGTGCTAGTGAGACAGCTGCTCCCACATGGTCTCCTGCAGCTCCCGGTCAGCTTGGCACTCCTCTCAGTCAGCGACCTGCTACTGGCACACCTCATCAAAGCTGAAGATGAGGGAACAGAGGCAGCTCAGGTATTCTCATGCCAGGTCCTAGCGGGTTTGCCTCTGCTTGTGGATCATGAGGATTTGGGTAGATGGTGCTATAGGTGGTGAACATGCCATGCCTGCAGTTGGCCCAGCTGTGAAGAAAAGTGAAAAGGGCAGTCATCCGAGGAGACATGAAGCCTAGCCCTAATTCTGAGCCAATACTGAGGTCTCGGTTCAGACGATGGTGATGTGATTTGAGCAAGGCTATCTGTTGCCTAGACAGTGAGCACTTTCCTGCAGGGGCATAGATGTACCAGGGATGCCTAGCTACCCCCACATCCCAGTAACAAGGAGAATTGGGAAGGTGCTGGCCAGGCCAGGAGCCTGAGGGTGGGAGGGAGGCACCAAACAACTCAGCTTCCTTCCATTCCTGCAAATGCCAAGTCAGGCACTGACAGCGTCCCACAGAGAGAGAACTTCTATCCTTGCACACTGAAGTGGGTGTATTGGGGGAGATGTGTGAGTGTTGCAGATGCCACTTGCCAGAGTGCGTGCTACTGGGAGTCCCTCCTCTGCCTCCCACCAGCAGGGATCTGTCTGCTCTGCATCACAGCATTTGACTAGGATCAGATGCTGCCTGAGAGTACAGGCATAAATACATCTGTGCTGTGGGTGGAATTGATGTGTGTTTCCATGACCTCAGTCTCCTTCGTGGTGGCTTATCGTGGGAAGTTTTCCCACCACAGAGTCCAGAGTAAGGCAGGCCTGTGTAGGAAGCTTGTGAGAAGGATTGAGGGGTTCCTGTGTCAGAGCATCCTGGAGTTGAGTGCTCAGGACTGGCACACCATAGGCACCCATGTGCACAAGTAGTTGTAAGCCCAGGCCAAGAAGGATGAGCAAGGAGCATGCAGCTCCTCACCGCCCGTCATCTGCTCCTGCATGTATAAAGGGTAAGTTACAGAACTCACCCTCAGTGCTTTCCCAGGTTCGTCTGAACCCTGGGAGACATCCTATGGGGGGACCAGCTCCGCACAGATGATGGCCTCCTGGCTTGCAGGCATGATGTCCAGGCTGGCCTGCTCCTCCTCCTCCTCCTCCTCCTCCACAACCTCAGTCTTGTAGAGGCTGATGACAGACATGTCCTGTCTGGAATTGATGAGGAGGAGGAGAGAGGTGGCCAGCCGCCCTCCCAGGATCACATCCAGCTTCTTGGAAAAGCAGTAAGTGTGCAGTGCTGCCTCAGAGCAGGAACTTTGCTCCTTGGCTTTGGTGTACAACTGCTGGAACTCTTTGATTTTCATTCAGACCTGATTCAGGGTCTGGCTGTGCCCCTTCTTGGCTAGCCTGGCAGCCTTCTGGCTGTACCCTACTGTGTTGCGCCTCTTGGTACAGAGATCCTGGATGTTGGTCTCCTTGACCCAGACCTTGATGAGATCCAGTATCTCCACCCCAGTCCAGGCCAGTGCCCTCTTTTGCCCCTGGCTAGTGGCTTCAGAGGGTGCTGGCAGCTATGGAGGGCATAGAGGTAGCTCTGGGGTCTGCCATGGCTGCACTGAAGGTTGCTGTGTGGGCTGGGGCTGGCAGGGCTTGTGTGGTGCCCATAAGCCCCTTCCCTTCTGCCTGCAGCTTTAAAGTCTGCAGGAAAAGGGGAGCAGTGGAGTTGTCAGGGATATGGCCAGAGCGGCCACAAGGGCAGCTGAGAGAGACCTTTGGGGGCCAATTATTTTGAAATAGCAGCTGGGCATCTACACTAATGCTATTTTGAAATAACAATTTCAAAATAAGAGTTATTCCTCTTGATTAGCAGAATAATGGCTACTATTTTGAAATAACCAGCCCATTATTTTGAAATAACGGGCTGGATAGTGTGGACAATCCCTTTGTTATTTTGAAATAACTCCCAAGTATAGACCAGGACTTAGGTAATAAGGAGGGGGTATCTTCTGGCATCTGGCAACTGCCCTGTTGTTTGTTTTCCTCCCTTTTATATCCCTTTTGCCCAAGATAGAAGTTCTTTGTGTTCAGTTAGAACTTTTTTCACGCCAAGTGGAACAGTATAGGATCCAAAATGGATTTCAGCATCAGGTGGTCTGGCCACATGACCTTCTGGGGCCAACCACTGTTTGGGCCTACAGAACAAACACTACCATTTAGAGGTCATTGGTTTGAGTACTTGAAGTACCAATAATAGGCCTCAATAACAAATGTAGAATTATAAATAGATTCACACTTCATATTTCTAAGTTCACATACAGGAATGATACATGCACAAAAATAGGATATATAGACTCAGTAGATTGTAACTGTAAATCTCATATAAATCTTTCAGTTATGCATATTCATATCCATAAGCCAATTTTCATTAAACATGGGGGTCATGACAAATGTGATTATGGAGTAGGAGCTTCATGCAGAGTTTCAATGGACTCTATAATTCCAGAATGAACAAGATACACGTTTAGCTTTCCCTAGCAAATACAGTTCGGGGTGTCAAAATTAAATTAATGACAAATAGCTTTAGGGACCCTAAATTAGATTTGCAATTTAAAAAGGAGAGGAAAATGCGGAAGGGTTGAGGGAATCTGAATATAATATGATATATTTTATTTTTATTCTACTTTAAATAAATTGCATTTAAATGAAGATTTAAAAAAATATTCTGCTCAGAGTGTTAGAAATCCATACCCCAAAACATTGTCCTAGCACAAATTCAAAGATCCAGACAAAGGCCAGGTAGCAGGCTGTAGTCCAGATTTCTCCATTGGCTAGACTGATGAAGAGAATGAATAATTTCTGTCAGACTGTTGTACTGTACTCTGAAGGCTTCTGCAGCCTGATAGTTATATAGTTCTCCGTTGATCCAGTGTATTCCCATTATGTGGAGAGGGCATTATGGTGGCCAGCCCTGTCCAGTCTTGCTCACAGTTAAATAAAGAGTCACTGAAAAGCTTGGCTTGGCTGAGAAGTGGAAACAAATCATATATATAGTCCTCCATCTCTATACTCCTCCTCTCCCATCTTGCTCAGTGTAATTGCAGTCACACATGGTGATTGCTGCAATTAGGGACAGATGTAAAGGGCTAGCTTTGCCCCCAAATCAAAGTTGTTCCTTTGTAATCTCAAGCTAAATGTTTGTCTCCTTACCCTTTCTTATTTTAATTCTTTAATTTTTCCTTATGATTTTCAAGTTGTCATCAGTTACAATTTCATTATTATCTTTTATAGTATTGTATTTCACTTCCTTTTTATTTCTTGTCTGTCTCTATTTAAGTTTTTATTTTTCTTGCCTAGGTTTTTTTTCTTCTTTTCACTTGTTCTTTATCTGCCTTTGAAAGTCTGGTACATTTTTTTATTGCATTCCTGATTGTTTTCTTTTAGTTTTTTAAAATGTTTACATCTAAACTGTATCCCTCTTTTCATTTACATTTATTTGATATTGATATCACTGACCTTGGCTAAGCTCTGTTTATGTGGAAATATCATATTTTACAGTTTTTTCTTATTTTCCTTCTCTATCATGACAGCAAACTTTTGTTTTAACTTGTCTGCTGGATCGCTGTGTGTCTACTATTTTTCTAATTCACATCCCTTCAATTCTTTCCAATACAAAATTACAGACTCAGAAAAATAATAAAAGAAACATAAAAATTCAAGGGCAGACTCTTTTTTGCAAAGACTGAAATTCATAGATTTGAAGCAAGAACTTAATAAAAAATTAAAACAGCAAAGTTATAATCGACTTAATTGACCCATTTCTTTGAGTGAAGGCAGTGACACTGGTGTATTTTATTCTATAAACAAACATGTTCATAATTTGGCACCAGAGTATTTATATTCACAGTTTTCCAATACAGACAGTAAATAGGCTCTTCACACAAATTCATTTATTAATTTGCCTAGAGACAAAACTGAATTTCAGGAGGGAGATTTTTGGGATTGTAGCCCTAAAGCCCTGGATTTAGCTCCTAATTTCCATTCAAACAAAAGGATAGCATGGTACAAATAGAAATCTTGATCAGAGGATACAAAAACATTCAGATTGGGAGCAAAGCCAATGCATTTATGCTCCCATACCAAGGGAAGACAACCATGTGGCTTGAGCTCTTTTAGGGACCAATTCTGGATACCTTGCTTTAGGAAAGATGTGTACAAACTGAAAAGAAAGTCCAGAGGAAAGCAACAAAAATGATAAACAATTTAGAAAACCTGAACTCTAAGGAAAGGTTAAAAAGCAAGTCATACTAAGTCTTGAGGGAGGCGTAGCCTGTTGTGCATGTGGTCCTACTGGACCAGGCTGTTGGTCATACAGCCGTACACATCGGCATTCCTGCACCTGGTGTGGAGATCCTGGAAGATAGCCTCCGCTCTCCAGACTTCAATGAGATTGAGGCTCTCCGCACCAGGCCAGGAAAGGGCTATCTTCTTCTGCCCTTGGTCAGGGGCTTGGGAGCTGGCTGCCAGCTCGCTAGAAGTCCTGGGGGCTTGGTGGGAACATGGGGGTCTGTCATTGCTGCACACAAGGGTGGTGCTTTGTGGCACTGTGTGAGCAGGACCTATGTTGTACCGCAAGCAGTTTCCCCTGTGGCTGAAGTTTTGAAGCCTACTGGGGAAGGGAAACTATAGAGTTTTTAGGGGTATGAATAAAGTGGCCACCAGGAAAGCTGTGTTAAGCTCTAGAGGCCAATTATTTTGAAATAAGCACAGCTGCACCCTCCACACACAGCCTATTTTGAAATAGCAATTTCAAAATGGGCATTATTCCTTGTGAAACTAGGGTTTATTATTTCAAAATAAGAAGCCAGTTATTTCAAAATAATTTTGAAATAATACGCTTACTGTGTGGATGCTCGCCTTGTTGTTTCGAAATAGCTCTGTAGCATAGACATGCCCAAGGGAAATTGTGAAAGCCTTGATACTGGAAGTTTATGAGATTGGGTCAGACAAACACCTGTCAGGTACAGTCTAGGTTTAGTTAGACCCGCCTCATTACAAGGTCCTTTGAGCCCTACATTTCTATGGTTACGTTTAGACTACACCTCTCTGTTGACGGAGAGATGTAAATTAGGCTAGTTGAAATTGCTAATGAAGCAGGGTTTTAAATATCCCATGCTTCATTAGCATAAACATGGCCACCGTTTTTTTTCAAAACGGAGCTTTTTTGAAAAAACAGCAGTCTAGATGTGACTCTGTTGAAAATAAACCTTTTTTCGAGAGATTCTGTATTCCTCAAAAAATGAGGTTTACAGGATCTGTCAAAAAAGGGTTTATTTTCGACAGATCTGTGTCTAGACTGTCATTTTTTTTGGAAAAAGCTCCGTTTTGAAAAAAAGTGGCGGCCATGTTTATGCTAATGAAGCACGGGATATTTAAATCCCTGCTGCATTAGCAATTTTGACGTGCCTAATCTACACCTCTCTGTCGACAGAGAGCTGTAGTCTAGACACAGCCTACGATTCCACAGTACTGTGGGTTGCAGAGGTCTGAGTGGAGAATGGATGCCCCAAGATGCAGGAATGCTCCCAGGTGTTCCTGGGCTTTGATCAGATAAGAAGCCATGCTGAATTACCTCTTCTGCACATTCAGTATTACTCCCCTTCAGGAGGGAGGAGTTTCATTTGTAATCTGCAGCTTCAAAATCAAAGACATTTTGAATCATAGACATTTTTGCCTGGAATGGGATAATAGCACTGACTGCCTATTTAAGAAATATTTGGTCTCTTAAAGAAGCTTTCAAAGCCTGGTAAATGGGAAATGAACTGAAGTTGTGACTATTCAATGGAACATAGGATTTGTCACACTGGATCAGACTATTGGGCCATTAAATCTTTTATCTGCCTTTTTAGTCTGAGCATGGTAAATTATATTATTTGTTTTGGCTTGAAGTATGCTTAGGAACACTGTTGTGCTCCAGAAGGATACTCAGGAAAATAAAGTATGGATTTTACAAGACTAAACTGAAAATCAAAATGTAAAATAACCACATTCTGTGCTAATAGGTACATACAAATGTGCACTCATTCCATTGAAATCAATGGAGTAGAACCAGTGTAAATAGAGATCAAACAAAAACAAAAAAAGAATTTGGTCTTAGACTTACTATGCATATTTTTGAATCTCTAAATAATTTGCAGATTTGGACAGACTCTTAACCTCAGATACATTCCACAAATCACTCCCTGGTCTGGTACCCTCAGGGAATTTGCCACATCAGGGGAGGTCCCCTGCCACCAGCCACCCGCCACCCAGGATACTGCCCCTCCCTCTTGCTGTCTCCACTCCATTCCCACTGCCACTGGGCTCCAGAGCTTAAGCATGGCACGCTGCTGCCAGATGGCTGGGATTCTCTGGGAATGGAGCTTCCTAGCCATCGCAGTCCCACTTCTGCCCCACCATGTCGAGGCTTCCTGGGGCAGGGCTCCGCTTCTGTCCTGCCTGGGGTTTCCTGGGGACTAGGCTCCATGGCTGACCCACTGGAATGGGGCTTCCCAGGGAGGGGGCTCACTAGCTGCTGGCAGCCCCTCTACTGCCGCACCCTGCAAGGACTCCCCTAGGATAGTGCTCCGTAGTTGCCCTGCTGCTGCTGCGTTGGGACAGGGCTCCATGGAGATGGGGATCACTGGTCTCACTGCTGCCCTGCTTGGCCGGGGCTTTCCAGGGATGGAGCTCACTGGTCCACTGGACTCCCTAACTGGCTGGCATTCCCAGGCACCAGGGCTCTCTGGTGCAGCAACATCCGTGACCCTGCTGGACCTCGGATGTTGCCAGACCAGAGAGTCCCAGATTTAAAAGGTTCAACCTGTAGCTGATTTTTAAATATGCATCTAAATGTTCATTATGAATTGAAGATAAAAATCCATCTCATACTGTCCTTTCATTATTTATTATTGCCTTGTTGCATTCATTGAAAAAGCCAATAAATAATTTTGTGACTGTAATTACTTCCTTGTTTCCTGAAGTTAGGAAAATTAGTGAGATGGCTTTGTTCTTTATCTTCTAACACAGCTGTTTCTGTTTGTGCCTAGTAATGTCACTGAGTACTTAAGTGTACTACACTTTTGGTCCTGACATGCAGTAGAAGAAATTGAATATAACATATTATGGTTCCTTTAACAATTGTGCTTTGCAACACTTTTCTTTTAAAAGTGGATATTCACTTACATAAATACACATGAAGATTAGAAAGCCCAAAAGGAAATGTTTCTAAATTACATGGCATTTCCCAAAACACCATATCCATATCAGTAAAAAATTATATTAAATTCTATAAAATATTTCCAAAATGTACAGCCAGCCCATACAAGCAGATGTGATTTAAAGTTCCAAATCCTGATACCTACTTCACAGAGGTGATGCCTATGCCCATGTATAGCTCCACTGACTTCAATCATAAGAGTCTATCATGTGCAACCAGTTGCAGGATTGGGACCTTCTATGCTGAGGGCATTACAGGGATTCCATATATTTGGATTATATTCATAGCTTTGCCACAGAATATCCTTGGATTTACAATTTCATTTTATCTTTGCTTCAGTTACCCAGTCTGAACTTAAATATACTTACAGTAGTGGGTGAAGTGCATTGAGATTTGTGAGTGAAAAGAATCCTATACATGCCAAGTATGATACAGAGGGCTTGATCTTTCAACCTGCCTGTGTTCTGTGGTGAGTGGAGTCTGGAGGAGGGGCCTGCTGAGAGCCAGCTGAACAGGGGCAGAATATCAGAAAACTGTGGTGCTTTCCTTCCTTCCCCTTTCCTTGTACCAAGGTAAGGAATGTTGTTGTCAGAGGAGGAAGTGGAGTATCCTATAGCAGATTCTGAGAGATCTGCACAGTGAATTTTCTGTTAGCCACTTCTGACCATGCTGTGCACTGAATCCATCTCAGAGTGCAATAGGTCCACCTGGCCTATTTTCTTAATACCAGTTATTTTCTACTTATCTACATGATATTTTTAAAGCTTCCAATATGTTGACTGGATTTCTTTGGTTGTAATTGGCCATACCTTTGCTCACTACTTCCTGAACAAACTACAAGTATTTAATAATTATAAACGTTACAACAATATTTTATATACAAACAAGAAGATTTTCCTATTATTTTCAGGAACAAAGTTAAACTGAAAAATAATGGATGTGTATTTAATGCTTGCTATCTAAATATATGAGTAGGTGCAATACAAAGTGCTAGACTGTAGAAGGTTTGGAGCAGTGTAGTCATAGGATGATCACTGAAGAGACTGTTCATCCCCATGCATTAGCAGTATGGTCATTGAAGTTGGAATAGCAACATCTTACACAAGCCACATCCTCTGTACCATAGCTAGAGGAAGCCTAAACCCCAGGTATCTAATGAGGCAATTACACTGACAATATACTCTGCTTGCTCTTGATATTTAGTTTTACCCCTTTGCCAGCTCCCTGTGTGGAAATGCTTAGTCCTGGGGACAAGAGATGATGGACTTTATGAGTCAATGATCTTAGTTTTTCTTCTTCACACAGTACAAATACTCTCCAGGATGAAAAAATAGGTACTGCTGCTATTTCTTCTCTTGTCTTTTACATATTTCCATTTATATAAGAAATTTACATAGGTGGTGATGGCATCATTTTTTAAAAAATATATTTTTCTTACTTCTGTAAGTGATTTTCTGTCCTTCTTCCAATTCCTTTTCAGGAGATGAAAATTTGCATATTCCTTCTCAGTCATGAGGACCAAAATTTTCCCTCTCTCGCTGTCATCACTGTGACACTTTGCCCCTATTTTTTATGGAAATACATTTTGACTATGAATAAACATAACTCAAATAAGCTTTATGCAAAACAGAACAAGTGACCCATCATTCAAGAGCCTGTGATCCCCTGAATATGTACATTCTATTTGTGTACATGTATCATCCTTGTATGTGAAGTTAGAATTATGAAGTGTAAACCTGTTTATTAATCTTGGTCTTCTACTGAAAGACATTAGTGGTACTTAAGAGATTTAATGGCCTGGTATTAAAGACAATGATCTGAAAATGGTTTTGTTTTTCTAAAATGTGGTTGATCTTACAAAGACATGCAACAATGTCACCTGATGCTTGAATCTATCTTGAATTTGGTATTTTTCCATAGGTATGGGGAGAATTAAACAAAGGATTACCGCTGTGGGGAAATTCTATTTAAGGAATGGGGAGCAATCAATGATCGCCTTCAGCTCGCTTTTGAAAACTGCCTCCCCATGCTATGAGGATACACAAGAAGCTGTTAGACCTAGACCAAAGAAAAGAACAACTGCGTCTTGATGGATTTTACCTGAAATAAGGACTAAGGGGAGAGATATGATCTGTAATAATCTCATGGGGTGTGTCTAGACTACATGGTTTTTTTTAAAAAAAAGTGACTTTTTTGTAAAAATTTCACCTGAGTCTAGACTGCAGCCATATCATTTTGAAGGTAAATCAAAAGGACGCGGCAGTTTTTTCGATTGCGGTAAACCTCGTTTTATGAGGAACAACACCTTTTTTCAAAAGTACTCACTCAAAAAAGGTGCTATTGAATGCAAACTGTGCTTTTTCGAAAGAGAGCACCTAGACTCTCTTTTGAAAAAGTGTCTCACTTTTTCAAAAAATCTGCTTGTAGTCTAGATGCTCCTTTTCGAAAGAGGCTGGTAGTCTAGATGTAGCCTTAATGTATTAGGTTTAGCTGGCATGTTTTGTTTATTTTAGATTAGCAACTTGCTTTGATCAGTCTGTTTTCACTCAGATTCACTTAAATCCTCCTTTTTATACTTAATAAAAACACTTTTGTTTATTATCAAACCCAGTGTAAATAATTGTTACTGGGCCAGGGGGAGTAAGGGATCAACAGCTGCACATTTCTCTCCTTCACTCATAAAGAGAGAAACTGTATAAGTTTTCTCTATGCAAAATTTTGATACAGAGTAAGACTAGTTAATTTGGGGTTTTGGTCCCTTTTGAGAGCTGTGCTCCTGGGTGCTGTCACGTCCCAGTAGCTGAACCTTCCCAGAGCTATCATCAACATTTGTGTTATTCTGCTGGGGGGCTGTTATCATAACTCTGTACTCTTGCTGGGAGGGACCATAACTTCTGGTCCAGAAGGACAAGGTGATGGGGTGCCCCAAAGGGCAGATAGGTGGGCTCAGTGGTATGATCAGCACATTGCGGAACAGACTCAAGGGGACATATGTCATCCAACCCATCACAGAAAAAGAAAAGCAATGCTTATTAAAGATTTTTTAAAATAACACACACTATTTGAAAGGAAAATATATGCACAAGGCTCAAATTATCCTTTAAACTTTTACATCTATGATGCATAATATTTGATTTCCTGAAGCATAAAGAAATAAACAAATAACAAAAAGTATAAAGAAAAGCAAATGTGTCCTTTCACAAACCAAACAAGAATGGCTCAGGTTTGGCTAGAATTATTTTATGTTGCTTATTTTCCAGCTATTTAATCTATTATATTTCAGACTTCACAATACTACAGTGGTATTTGCACCCAAATCCTTTATGGCTTCACTAAACCTGGAAAATGAAACTGACAATCTAAGTACACCATAATATTTCCTAAGAGGAAAAAATCCCTGCTATAATTAGTCAATCAAAATATTGGAAGTCAAATATTTGAAACAAGACACTACCACCTACAGTTAGTAATGGAGCTTTTAGGTATAAAGTAGAGCGTGGGCTAGCTCTGATTTATTTATTATGTGCAAAGTATGCATTAGGCACTCACACAAGGCTAAATCCTGAAACAATGAATGAAGGCTGAGTAAAAGAGATTTCGTTACAAAAGCACTAATACACAGCATGCAGGGGGAGAGGAAAAATAAGTTTAATAAAAGTATCAAGAAGTGCAATAAAACTGAGTAATCCTGTGATTTATTTACCATACCCATTTTCTTTGTGTCCTCATTCCACACTGTGTGCCCTTTTATTCACTATATCGCTAGATTGCAAGCAATTTGGGGAAGGCCCAAGTAATTGATTGATTGATTTGGTGCATGATTTTGAGCATATCACAATAAAATACAAAAATAACAATGAATTATCATAATAAAAACAGCAATACATTAATTGGGTCTGAGAAGTAGTTGATACAGCTTGCTTTGGCGCTCTCCATGTAAGGCTTTAGCTATATGGACATGGTTGAAAAGCACCTTTTTGCAGAGAGGCTTAGGCACCACTTAAGACTCAATAAAGCTTATTTTGAGAGCTAATAGGGACGTCAGTGAACCATTTCACTCTGTGTGAGGATGCAGTTCTCTAAGCTTTTGTGTGGTGTCCATCACATTAGGCCAACTCCTGCCCTCATTTAGGTTAGTTTTACACCGTAGTAACCTGAAAAAAGTTAAGAAATTTACTTTATTAAAAGAACAGAATTTGGCCCAGTAATTTCCTTCCCTTCCCAATGCAATGCACAGTCACAAAGTCTTTTTGTAGATTCAGAGAACTCTTTCATAGTTTTCCCCCCTCATGTTACCCCATCTTATACTTAGTTGCTGCACTAGACCTTTGAACCCATATGTAAATGGTCTGAAGGTCAGGTACACAACAAGTACCTTGTATCTACAATTTCCAAAATGGTCACAGAGGATTCTAAAGGGTTCAAAAGATTTAAAGGCTTAGTAGAAATGGAAGTCTTGAATATGATTCAACTCTGAAAATTGATTGCAAAAATGACATTGTGGAATTCCATGTTTAGCCACCAAAAATGTACCAATCAAATATGCTCATTTTACAAATACTGAGCTGCTAGCCTTGTCAACTCAACATGGGGTCTGTGATGACTTATTTCATATTAGTGCTTCAGTAACCAGCAATAAAGCTTTTAGAGGCCAAATTAGGACTTCAGTTCCACCTTTACAAACTCCTCAGTTACACTTGTGCGGCTTGAATTGCCTTCAAGATATAACTGACTGGAGCACAGGAACCATTTTGGTTGGCGATGAAGAAGAAGGTACAGAATCCAGCTCATTTTCACTTAGTTATTGTGGTTCAGTAGTTTTAAAGAGGAGTGACATGCTGTAAAAACAGACTTTTCTCACTAATGCGAGCATAAATGACTGAATATAAGGAGCAGATCTATTGGCTAAGAATATGATATTCGTATATAGACACTTTTCAGAGCAGAACCAAGCTTATATAAAAGTGATCTACCTAGTACTTTTGTAGATGAGCATTTTAACCCTCAATACTTAGGGCTCATTTGCTACATTACATAATATGTACACATGGAAGAATGAGTGAATACTCAAAAATTTTCAAAGTACAACATGCCAGCGTATGCTATTGTATACAAAGACGTTGTTTCCCTCCAAGCAGATTAAATGCTGTCTATTTTTGATAGCACTTAACTACATGCGGTAAATTATTCTTATGCTGAATGTATTGTAATAATATTATTTATAATGAAATCTTTTTTTCTATTAATTGATTGGGTTTTTTTTCCTATACAAGTGTCCCACTGTCAATTATGTTGGTATAATAAGCAGTGTCACTTTATATGGAAAACGTAGTACTCATTACTCACTTTTAATTCTATTAAATGTAGTGTGTACAGGTGTGTTGTATGGAGGTTGGAATGACAGGGGCTTTGACCCTGCTATGTCTGTGCGGTGCCTATAGATGTTACTGGACTCAATATGTCTGGCCTTTCTCATCAGGACCTATGTACCTTAAGTAAAAATCACTTACTTAAAATCTTACTTAAAACAGTAAAAATCACCTGAGGCACAGGAGGTGGGAATCAGCAAGGTTGTCCATATTGTCTCTAAGCAGATATTTAACCAGATATGTTGTATTTCATTCATTCTGAGGTGTAGTCTTGGATATTTTGCACGTGCGCGCATGTATTTAGATGTTTTTCTTATTTTAAAAGGTAAAATGTCTGTATAAACAAAACACAATCACTAGAATATATTACCTTGCATGTTCAAGAGCTTCAGGGAATAGATGAGTTAGTCTGTTACAGAAAAAAACAACAAATGGTCTGGTAGCACTTTATAGACTAACAAAACATGTAGATGGTATCATGTGGGCTGTGCCCACGAAAGCTCATGATACCATCTACATGTTTAGTTAGTCTATAAAGTGCTATCAGACCATTTGTTGTTTTTTTATTAGAATATATGAATATATTGTTTTTACGATTTGCGTAGCTACTTTTTGGATTTTGTCCATTACTACTAAAATACAAAGCTAGGTTTTTGATATATATAATTTACTCGTGAAGATAGCCAATAGAGTTTTTTCCTTTCTTGCAAAGTTTTTGCTAAGATAAAAATCCATTGAAGCCAACGTACTACAGCACAGCAGAATTTGCAAACGGGAATGCTAAAACTGTTTTTATAAACACAGATTCTCCTCTGATAGTCCAAGATAATCATGGCAAATTCTTTTGTGCTCTTTCTAGTAAGAAGAAATTAACACTGTCAAAGAGTAATGCAGGTACTGGCCCAACATACAACATAAACAAACATCAGCTAGAACAAAGTATGGTGTGATAGTTTGACACAGTTGGAAGTTTCCTTTCCCTGATAAGTTCTTAAAATAAACACAAGAAAAGAAGCAGGTTTTTACTGTGACGGATAATGTATTTTTTCTGGATGCACTGCTAAACATAGCAATTGGAGATAATAGGTAACTCATACCCATCCCCTCTAGTGCTAATTATCAATGGAGAAAAGGAAATAACTAATTTAGGTTAGTGTAGTTGTCTTACCAGCAACATGAGTGGTAGATCAAAGAAACCTATTTCAAGCATTTTATGAAATATCTAGTACTAGCTTCATCACTAAGTCTCCTGCATGCAATGGTAGTGAAAAGTAGTATTATAAATATTTGTACAAGTATAAATAATACCAGTGTAATGATAATTATTGATTATATGATTCCACATAACAGCAAGAAGAGTGCCTCAGAGGCTATCGTAGCAAAATGTTACAAATAAATAATTGAATCAGTTGCAATGGAATTGATTTTAAGGTGAGACCTGTATATGAGATATTAATTAAGATAAAACCTGAAGTACCAGCTGAGATTCTTGTTTTGCCCACAGGTACAAAATGTAAGCTATACCAAACCTTATTCTGTGGCCTTCTACAGGCATATGTTACTCACTAATTACACCTTTTTCTGGGTCTGAAAGTAGAAGCTAAGAATACCCTAGTAATTCTGCAAACCTTTTAAATGAGGAAAAGTTAATTAATTTAATGCTTTCAAGTAGGCACTTAATTTAGCCCTGAAAAGTGAATCACTACATATTCACTGCCTTGCATGTTAGAAGATTCTCTGTACCATGTAACTGATACGCTAGGTAAGGCTGGGTATCAGACAGGAAAGGAAAGTGCCTCCTAACACTAGCTGGTTTGTTCAGAGCTAATAAAATCACCAGCCAAAAGTCCCTTTCCTGCACATGCTTTGGGAGCTGGCTTGTCCTTGACGAGCCAAAGTAGGATCGTCAGCCACTTGCCAAGTCTACTGAGGCTCATCATTGAGACTGTGATGTTATTTAGACTTGTCATGATGTACTGAGCTTAACAGGGTGTTTGGCAGTAGCAATGTACGCTCCCACTAAGCTTGGAAGAGACATATGAGACCCTTTATAAGTAGGGCCCTAACAAATTCAAGGTTCATTTTGGTGAATTTCATAGTCATAGGATTTTAAAAAGGGTAAATTTCATCATTTTGGATATTTAAATCTGAAATTTCACTGTGTTGTAATTGTAAGGTTCCTGACCTAAAGAGTGGTGGATAAACTACAAGGTTATAGTAAGGGGTGTGTGGTACTGATACCCTCATTTCTATGTTACTACTGATGGCAGAGCTGCCTTCAGAGCTGGAAAGCAGTGACTACTAGCCAGGAATCCAGCTCTGAAGGCAAAGCTAATGCCAGCAGCTATGCAGAAACAATGATGGCATGGTATGATATTGCCACCCTTACTTCTGTGCTGTTACATGCAGAGATTGGCCCTTAGCAGCCACCACTCTCTGGCCACCCAGCTCTAAAAACAGTAGTACAGAAGTAAGCGTGACATGGGTATGGTATTGTAGCCCTTACTTTTACATTGCCACTGGCAGCGTGCTGCCTTCAGAGCTGGGCACCTGGCCAACACTACAACCATTGCTCTCCAGTTGCCTAGCTCTGAAAGCAGCAATGCACAAATAAGGGTGACCTTCCCAAAATAACTTTGTGATCCCCCTGTAACTCCTTTGGGTAAAAACCTCCAATTTGCGAAATTCAGGTCTCCCCCATAAAGTCTGTAACATATAGGGTTAAACACAAAAAAGCCCAGATTTCACAGGAGGACACTAGATTTCACAGTCCATGATACATTTTGCATTAGAGAGAATTTGCGAGGCCTTATCTGTAAGCATACTTTCAGGTTGGTGGTGGCATGGGAAGGACCCCAATTATTCTCCAAAAGTAGAGGACAGCCTATTATGCTTCCTCTTGTACTACTGCTTTTCTATCCTCTATTCCCGTGGTCTCCAACACGGTGCCCGCGGGCGCCATGGCGCCCGCGGGGGCATTTCAATGCGCCCGCCAGGTGCTCGGGGCTGGCCTGGCCTCGGGCACATGGCGCACAGGCGCTTGCGGGGGGAGCGCGCTTGGCGGGGGGGGAGCGCCGGTCCCGGGCGCGCGGCACTCGGCGGGAGGGGGGAGCGCCGGCCCCGGGCGCGTGGCCCTTGGAGGGGGCCCTGCCCCCGGGCGCGCGGCGGGGGGGGGCCCGCCCCCGGGCGCGCAAGTGTCCCCTCCCCCTGGCGCCCGGCGGGCAAACGGCCACGCCCCCTGGCGCCCGACAACCTCAAAAGGTTGGGGACCACTGCTCTATTCTATCACCCATCCATCCTCATGTTGTTAAAAGATGTGCAGTGAATAATTCCCAGATGAAATGATGAATTCAGTGAAAGTATGGCAATGCTTAGCAGAGTAACTCATAAGCTATTCACACTAATGACAATGAAAGGGATTTAATTTTATTTGCTTTGTAAAGAATAAACATTTTAGCACATTCTTCTATTTGCTGATATTACATATTGATCAGAGAGAATGTTTAAACCAAGGGGCAATTCAGTACTAACATTAATATCATAAATGTCCACAGAGTAGGAGGAGTGGTTTATTAATTATTATATGAATTTTGTATACAAGCCATAGCATTTTATGCTAAAGATATCCATTTTTATTATGATATTATTGCTCATTTTTATCTTTGATAGAACTACAAAATAGTTTTTTCGTGTGGAGAACTGGCTGAGCTTTTATTTCAAAAGAACTTCAGTTTTCATAAATAGATGAAATTTCCTTTCCTTTTTAAAGTTCCCATATTTTAAATTGTCATGAGTCTGTCCATAGTCAGACTTTCTAAACTATATCAACAATCAGAATCATTAGTTACACGTCATAAATATAAGTTTAAGATACTATTTGATAAGTCCTGTAGTCTTGTTGGAAACAATCTATAAACTACTGCTTCAAAAGCAGCTAAGTGTATTACAATAAATTTGCTTTCTCTAGAATGTGAATTGGAAACCTATGAGACGCTGAATAAGAAAACTGATACCACTGCTTATCTGTACAAAAGCTAGTGGCGTTAGGAAGCCCAGTAATTGAAAAATGGATAGTACTGATATTTGAACCTTTTTATATAACCTTTGAAGTGTAAGCCTTTTGGGGAATAAATTGCTTTTTGTAACAAGAACAATGTCAGATCCCATATTTAGAAACCACACACTTAATTCATTTTCAGACAGAGAAACTCATGTTGTCTTGTTGAGAAAAACATTGCAAAATGGATTAAGCTTCACCCTGGAGAGATGATAACTTAATATAAATAACTGCAGGCTGATCTTTATTAGTTACTGAGCAAATATTGCCAAATAGGACAGGCGACCTTCAATGATGATTGATCTAGGATAAGTCATCAACAGCCTTGTCTCTGGAGAGTAACTTTGGGGCATTTTGGAATAGTAAGGCTCTTCTTATTTAAGGATAGGCATTGTAGCTAACATTGAGTAAGAATAAGTACATCTTGTTTAACGGTAAGGATTAAAGCTAATATGCTGGCAGAGTAATGACATCTGTTTCCAAGGTGAGCAAATTGTTAAGTGTTTGAACTGATCAGAACTGCAAGGAGTAGGGGTTCAGCTGCAAACCTTAACCTGTCAGAACTTCTCAAGTTCAGAGAAACCAATCTGAGTGCTGGTTTTTAGAAGTAATTTAAGTATGAATAATTTACTGAAATTGACATTGGAAGAGTCTTGATCTAGCCTACAGTGTATTGTAACATGCACAGTACAGGATGGAATATTTTTTCTATTTCTTTGTTAATTTCTTCTTAGGTTTGGAGGATCTTAGCTTTGGAAGTCAAGCTTCATGCACCACAGCCACCACTTTGAGTTGAAATAAATCACCGGACACATGATGAATGAAATCTTATCCCATTCAGAAACTGTTTTAATTATTTTATTTTTATGTAATAAATGTAAATCAAATTACCAGTTATATAAACATTTAAAACAAGATTACTTCTAGTAGCCAAATACACAGAGAGGTGTTGGAATTACAATTCATCCACAAATTCAATTCCTATGCTAATGGACTCAATCGCGATAAGGGATGGTTGGGACACTATCAACCTAACATTCAATGAAGGTGCAAAACATCTCTTTGTGTAGATTCCTGTGTTAGGAAGGGAACTATCTATTGACTTTGATTCTTATCTGTTTTGTTTTAACTACCCAATGTTCAGGTGCTTACTGATTCCTAGCTCTGCCTTCCTGTTTTTTTCTTTGATTTTCCATACCCTCAGCTCCTCATTTCCCACTCCATCCTTTCCCCCCGCCACCTTCTTTCCTATTTATTTTGGGTCTGCACATCCTAAACTCAAAACTCTGGTCATCTGAAGAAGTGGGCTGTGCCCATGAAAGCTCATGATACCATCTACATGTTTTGTCTATAAAGTGCTACCAGACCATTTGTTGTTTTTTCCTGTACAGACTAACTCAGCTACCCTCTGAAGCTTCCCAAACAACATGATATACTATTTGACAAACGCTTGATCATAGTGTCTTTAATTCTCTGACTGCTAGACATTGGAGCAGGATGACCAGGTGTAGATCTCTCAAAAAATTGTATATTCTGCTCATTTCTTCTGAAACATCAGGTATTGTCCACTGTCTGTAGACAAGATACTGGCTAGATGGACCTTTGTCCTGACTATTTATGGCCATAAATGTGTGTGTTGATATGTAATATAGCGTACTTCTGTGTTTTTCATTTTTATGCTTCAATGTATTAACTCATCCATTGAAGGAGCTAGGTAAATCCTAATCTAGTGAAACAACTAGCATGACTAGAGTGTAGTCAGATAAGACAATACTTCCAGTACGAGAGGTTATTAATTCAGAAAAATTGATGATATATAAAGAAAATATCCAAGATTAAATACGTAGATTGAACTCATAAACAAATAGATTAATAATCTCCCTTTTGGGGTGTAATTCATCCCTATTATTATTTCAAAGAATTGTTTAGCAGCCTTTGTGTGTCAAGCATGGCCAAATCTATCTGAATGAGTTAAACAAGCTATTCATCATATCCTGTTTTTCTAATCCAGTGTTTCTCAACCAATGGGTACTCAAGAAAAGTTTGGGGGGTTGGTCAACACAACTGAAATTTGGAAAAAACTGAACTTTTGTTTTAAGTTTTACAGCGTTTTATTATTTTTGTACTTTTTACGCCCAAAAATTTCATCACCCACCTGGCTATGATTAAGTTGTTTAAACAAATGTGCTGCAACAGTATTAAAAAAAACCTGTGGGTCTGAAAACTGTAGGCTGGGGGTACTTTTTTTTTAAAAAAGGGGGTACTTTATAAAAAAAGGTTACACTGGTCTAATATACGTTATTGGTTTAGCATAGAGAAATCTCCATCTCCTGTACACTTCTGTTTCTTTCCACCAATAAACAATATAGGGCTTCTTTCATTGTAGTTAATATGTTGAACATTATATTGTGTCTATGCTGCTGGTTTTGACCAGCATCCATCTTCCTTCAATACCTACTTCTTTGTACTTCAAGTTACCACTCAGAGCATGTCTTCACTCACTGTGCTGGATATCAACATTCTGGCATTTGATTTAGAAGGTCTAGTATAGACCCATAAATTGAACACTGAGGGCAGCTCTGGCCAACACCAGTACTCCTCAGAATTGCAAGGAGTAAGGAAAGCTCATGGGAGCATTTGCTCCCATTGGCCTCTGCTGTGGGGACACTATCAAGCTCGGCTAAAGGTAAGCTGACTCCAGTTATGTGTTTTATGTAGCTGGAGTTGCATACCTTAAGATGATCTTCCAGGTCTAGTGTAGACTTGGAATCAGACTTTTTGTTTGAGTAACATGGCTGCTCCTCTATATTTTTTTTAGAGTTTGAGAAGTAGGTGTGCTTTTATTAATCTCTTACTGGATTGTCTGCTTCTTCAGAAATGGTTCTTGTGAAGTTACTGCAAAAGGCCAGGGTGATTATTTAGTGAGAAAAAATTGAATCCGTGGAAACTTTATAGCTTTCCTCTCAGAAATCTGACTTATTTATGACGTGAGGAATTTTAGGGCACTTGATAGGACTTGCTTCTTTTTTTTTTATGATACTTCTGCCTTTGTGTAAAATTGTGCTATAAATGATATTGACAGTACTGTACAGTAATATTGTATTGGTTTTAAGTTTCAGTGTTTCAGCAATTTATAGTCAAAGAAAGCAATGTGACTGTCTGATGAACTGATAAAGTTGTAAAGGTCTTATCTTAAAATGTTGCAATATATGTAAGGGAGACTTCCAGATTGATTAAGAATTACCTTTTGCTTCTTTGATTGAGTTTATACTACAGGAGGTTTCTATTTTTGGTCATACACTCACAGGTTATATTACCCTCATATAACACTTAGGTCAGCCATGGGATGAAGGATTTCATTAATGCTGGCACTGTTGACATAGTCAAAAAAGTTATTTGTGACAGTTGTGTATGCATGGGACACTGACTGCCTTTACTTAATACATTATACCTGTACCTTTCGTACAGAGATATGAAGACAGTGTCACATTCGTGATGATGGGTGAAGTCCCTATCATATGAAGTTAATCTCCTTCTCAGTCACACATACTAATTAAGAATGGGAAAATTGGCTTGGGCAAAATACTAGCCACTTTCCAACTCCTAAACCTTCTCCCACTTTTATAATCCAAACTGAAAACCAGATCAGGGTTGGCTCCTACACAAGTTCATGAAGGAAAGAAGTCCAAGGAGCCCTCCCTCAGACTTCATAGAAGAACAATTGAAAGTTTATAAACTGCTACCGACTTGCACTTTCCTGGAGCTGTTAGCAACTTTGTTTACCCAAAAGGAGAGGGGTCAACAAGAGCAGCGTTTGCTAGTGGAAAAAGGGAGCTCACAAACTGTAGCTCCTTGGAAATCATGAATTACATTGTGCCTTCTTGTGAGATACAGTGGCACCAGGATTGCTCATGGAATTGGTGTAGGTCTGCAGCTACCATATTTCAAAGAGATAATGGCAGATCCCCAGCCACTAGCCTAAGGATCTCTGCTCCCCGAGCTCAATGCTGTTGCCCATTGTTGGAAACCTGAGGGGAGCCCCTACAGGAGGTTGTTGCCTGTAGCTGGAGCCTTTCCACTTGAATAATTCCCCCTAGTCCTACCTCCCCTCTGCTTGAATGACCCTCCCTCCCCACCTGCCTCTATTTGCCCCCCGCTCCCCGTATTCCTCAGCACCTTTTTAACAAAAGTGAGCAAATGGAACAAATGCCTCCATTTGAAAAAAACTGTTGCGATGACCTGGGCAGGTCTTAAAAAGGAGATTGTCCAAGCCAAAGAAGAACATACGGTCACACTAGATATTGTGCACAGCTTCTATATGAATCTGTATTTTGGTGTAAGCCCATTATCTTAACTCCCCATTGTTTTTTTAGGGGCCAAAAATCTGGTTCTCCCCCCTCCCCCCCCCCCCACAGCTATAGGAGCTGCAAATGCTCAACTTCCATTGCTGACATTTGGATAGTTTAAAACCAACCTTGCTTGAGAATAAATATGCCCTGTATGGTATCTTAAACTTGGAGCTCTGTGAAGTCATTAAAGGGCCCCTTGAAGAGCCAGGTTTGGAACAGAAAGCAACTGAGACCCTCTACACATTTTGGGAAAAGAAAACTCCCCTTAAACTGTGGCATTCAGAATTTTCCCACTTGCCAACCTTCTGTTCAAATTCAAGTGAATGCAGCATCTCGGTTTAAACTGGAAGTCACATCAATGGTAGGACTGGCTGAAAAATAAGAATTCCATTTTGCAACACATATGAAAGTTTTGAAATGTCTCTGTTCCACATCAGAACAAACCCAAGACGTTTTGAAAATGTTCATGAAAAACCAACTAACAAAACAAAACCAGAGCCCATGCCCAGAATAGTCAATAGCCCAGAAATAAGGGCATTTACCTGGTATGTTGGACACATAGTTTGAAGTCCCTGCTGTGGCTACTTCAGAATAAGGACTGGATCCTGTGTCACCCACATCTGTAACAACTATGCTTTTGGCTATCCTGAGGTTTCAGTTTCTAAAAATCAGGATTTTTTGACAAAAAAGCATTTAATCAAGAGATACCTGGTCAACTCTATGGCAATGCATCTCATCTGAAATGAGAATAAGATCCTTGAAGCAGAACTGTAAAAATACAAATTCCATGCTCATTGTGGATCAGTGGTATCCAGATCAAATTAGCTCAGTGTACCAGTAAACAGCTGCATTTTTTTAAAAAATGTTAGCTCTGGAGATTCAGCCTGGGATCTGAAAGCCAAGCTGTCTTCCCCCTTTTTCATGCATATTCACTACTAATGGAGATTCTGCAAATTGAACTCAGACCCTTGTTATACTTGTGCAAACCTATTTTCAGTGGTATTATTGCACAGGTATTACAAAAAGCCTAAATTGTCTAAAAACTTCCCCATGCTGCATTAGTATAAACAACAATGGAAGTCCTAGTTAAAACAATATCTTTACAGCTATCAGTAATGATGGGCCATTTTTAGAAAATATCCCTAGTATAAACTGGGCCTAATTGTCTTCAGTGAAAGAGGGCAGAATTTGACTCTGCAACTGATGTATTGTTAACAATTCTGTTTATAAATGATATGTAAGAACACCTAGTTTTATCTTCCACAGCCATTTTTACAGTCACTTCTCAAGGTAGTATGGACTGTATTTTAACACCTGATCCTGAGAATTGCTGAGCGCCCCTGAGGTTATGTGAGAATTGAGGACATTCAGGATTGAGCCTTATAATTTAGTTGTGCTGTTTCCCAGCAGGCTGGAGATTTGAATGTAGGCTTTTAACCTATACTCTTTTATTTCTGTAATATATATATATATATATATATATATATATATATATATATATATATATATATATATATATTCTGATTTTAACTATTTTTAGGCTTTTTTAATGATTACCCATTTCTGCTTCCTTTTTTACAGGAAGAGACTGAGTTATTTAACATTAAAAAACATGTTCTCTGCATGCTAAGCTTAATTTACTCAGTACTCACTATAATAACAGGATTATCATTGGCTCAATGATAATTTTTGAAAGGTTTAGCTGCATAAATGCTCTATCACCTTTTCAAGCCATTAAACACTCTGGGCACCAGCTTCTTAACTGTAATTCTTACCTGTTTCTCACAGCTGGTCTTGCAAACCTTCTCTGTTCAGGGTTTTTTTTACCTGTATGTACGGTAGCTGTAAGGAAACCATGACATTACATCCCTTCACAAATTTACCCAAGCAATATTTAGCGTGCTGTAGGAAAAAGAAAATAGATTAACAGATGGGGATTTTCCATCACAAGGCAATGCACCTCAGCCCTTGACAAATAAAATATTCTCTTTAAAAAGCAATTATGCTTTTACCCATTAAATCTGGACACCTGGAAGAAATGTTTGCTTCATATTTATTAGCACTCCATTTTTTATTTTTTTTAAAGGGTGGGATGGGATGCTATTTTGTTGTTACCCTCAATTATAATTGTCCTTTTTGCAATACTCAAAATACTTGCACCCACTTGATGGAAAATTCCAGCTTAATGAGCATTTACAATATTTCTACTGAATCTTTAAAACACCTAGTAGAATTCTATGGCAGGAGTATCATTATTCAATTCTGTAAATTTCACTGAAAATTCTATAGAAAAAATCACCACTATGTAATCGAGTCAACAGCTTTAGCTTTTTAGAATAATTATAGAGAAGCCTATTTAATGGCTATTGATTTCACCCCTATAAAATTCCTCATAAATTGGTAAATTAAATTTAGAATTTGATCATCTATGACAAAAAAAACCCCACCAGGAGTAATTCATTTAAAGCTTCTCCATAAACAACAACAACAATAATCAAAACAACCCCCCCAAAATCAAATGTTATGCCTCTTTTAATAGGAAAATCAGAGAGAAATTATTTGTAAGGCAGAGAGAAGTATTTGTTCTAGGATATGGCTTGTTCTTCCCCAAGACAAAGAATTCCAACTTTTCTTTTCAACTATTTTGTTTCCCCCTTTCTTTCCTTTCATTTATGGTGCCCTAGACAGTATCCACACATAGCCCGCAGTTCTGGAATGCCAGCCTGGCACTCCAGCACAAAGCAGAGCCAGCAGTGGTATAATCTACTAATGGCTTCTTTTCATTTCAGCCCTCCCTGAGAGACTCAGTGGCAGATTGTAGACTCAATTACTCTCATGTCAGGTGATTATCCTAGGTCTTAATGTAATCTTCCATTCACACATACCATATTTCAATTACGGCAGCTATGAAACAAGCTGTGTATTCAAATCACCAATCACCTTATCACTGCTGAACAATGTCAACTGTAAAAAACGCCAGCTGAAGGCAATTACACATGTGTTGAGAACCGATTATGATTACTCTCTGTGGTATTTGTGATGAGCTGGGGAATGTTCTGAAAATTTAATTTAATGACAATATGCTTGCTGTACAATCCATAATACCTCCTGAATCCAGCATGGGGCTATTAAAACTGATAGGAGCATATTATCACCGAACTGAAAAGCTGGGTTGGGATGGTTGCTGGATGTCTCTACAGGGAATGATAGGTAATTTCTCCACATATTTCTAACGGCTGAGGCAGACAGCTTCCCTTTCCAGCTGTACTCTGAAGGTGGTCCTTTCCTCTCCCTCATTCTTTTGCAGAGCTGAGTTAAGGTGTTTTACCATAACCGTTGCAGAATAATATGCAGGGAGGAGGAATTAAAGTGGGGAGGGAGGCTGTTCTGTTACTGACTCCAAGGCAAAGAGAGCTGTTTTCAGTTTGGAACTTTCTTGACCTCATTAAATACTTTTCTTCTTGTTTGGCCACCCTTTCCTTTTGAGGGATGTCATAGTACAAAAGAGATTTAATAATGGAGTAATAGTTTGTTTCTAGAGGGAAAAGGATCAGCAGCCACTTCTCATATCGTGCCTAAGTGTCTGGGGTACTTGAACTCCAATAGGGCATTCTATACACCCCCTCATTCCCTCATGCTATTGTTTCTACAGTTGCTAGGCAACAAGCATTGGCAGCATAGAAGTCCTGTCCTACCAAACCCCACTTTTGCCAGTGGGTAGCTACTGAGGTTTCCATCTGAACTAATGATTTAAAGTGCAATAAAATAAATAACAACAAAGCTAAAATTTAAATGATTCATAATGGTCTGACCTGTCTCACATCACCACTTCTTTTCAACAAGTAAGCAGCCTGTCATATCTCTCATTCTTCATACAATTAGCTAGAAAGGCACAACTCTTCTCTTGGCTAATCTTTAACCATGCTACTAGCCAGGCGAAATAAAGAGGTGGAGGGAGAGAAAGTAAAGCTAAAACCATGTAACGATTTTAGTCTATGAGATTTTAGATTATGCCTGTAATTCATTTTAGGAAAGCCTGCAAACTCCTTTGCATCCAAAAGACACAAAGGTCTCTTGTTATTGTCAGGCTATAGATGATAATACTATGCCCAGAAAGACTTGAGAGTTGTTTGGCTTCAATGTACCATATATCCCCTTTCAAGGGCCCCTTTAAACAGAACATATCACCTCTGGGAACAAAAATGAAAAATATCTAACCAAACCAAAGCTGTGATGCCATTAACCTGGATGTAGGAAAAGATTATCCTTTTAATAGGTGTACACAGAAGAGATTTATTTATCTTCAGTTTAATTTCAGATGCACAGCATTTATTCTGTAAACGGATTTAGTCTTTCAACAGGTTAACCCATTCTGGTAATTTGCCCTTTACTGTACAGGAAGTTTATAGTAGATTTATTACTTTAAAAACGTATTTGTTTAACTGGACTGCTCCACTATACAAGCATTTAAACCTTGAAATTGAATAGCCCCCAGATAGCCCACAACTTGAATGTTGTAGAAATTAGACTTGGCTGACCTTTGATTTCAGCTGTTATGCCATACAATGTTGAGCGTATTCTGTCTCAGCTTCATCTCAGCTAAGGTTGCCGTAAAGTCACTAGAATGAAGGTGCATGACTGAATGAATAGTGTTGAGGAAAAGGTATTGTGATTCACAAACCAAAGCGTCTTTCTCGTCTTGGATCCTGTAACACTTTCCCAGGGAGAGCCAAATATAATAAAACATGAGGCAGAAAATGAAAAATCAAGGATGAAGAAAAGTGAAAAAGAATGAAATCCACAGTATAACAAAAGTGTCAAGATCTTATATAAAAACCAACTCAAAACAATGAAGTAATGCATAATTAGAATAGATGGAGACAAGAATAAATAATAGAAGAATATATATATTGAATATACAGGTTTAGGAAATCCAAGATAGACCAATTTTAATGTGGCCCTTCATATGCGATAGGAGATTGTTTATTAGCATTTTTAGTCACTTATCTTGATTTATAATATTTACAGAGTAAAATGATGCTACCTAGTTTTTACAAGTGTATGAGACATTTTAGCAGCAACTATAGTAATGAATAATAGAGAGGGAAATTGTAAAAACCAAAATACAGTGAATATACAAGGATTCTGCAGCATGAGGCGAGAACCACTGCTAAACAAAAGAAACAAAATGGTGTGTTTTGGTTCTGAATTAATGCACATCAGAGAAATCACTGAGCTGTAAGGGTTTTGAATCTGAACTCAAACTAGAGTTAAAGATTTCAGGGATCCTCTGCTCTTGGCTACCAGTATCGAATAACCACACATTGTAAGATACATATGAAACTCACAAAATGTTTTCCTAACAGGAGAGCTTTCTTGTTACATGTGCCAAAAAGACAGTATGTATGCTGATTCATGTTTATCCCTGTTATCCTGAACTCATGAGAAAGTCAAATGGCAAAGCAAAAATTATGGGCCTCCTGATAATCATGAATGCTGACATCAGTGATACTAACATGTGTCTTACATGAGGGATAAACAGCGTAGGGGCAATGGGAGTTCTAGCACTGTTGCCTGACTTTAATATGCTGCCCATTACTGAATGGGTAACTTGCGTGTCTCATTAGGCTACCATTTGATGCAGAGAGCGACAAAAATGTTACTGCACCATGGGAAAAAAATACGCTACTGTTTTGCTTCAAATTCAGAGTCTTTTTCTATGAACTGCTGTCTCCAAAAGGCCAGTGACAAGGTTCCCACACCAATCTCCCCCCTTTTCCCACCACATGCCTAAATAGAGCATGAATTACCATGTGTTAATAGCAGGATTACACAAACAACAGCTTAGAAGATAATAATTTTGGGTCAAATACTGCACTCATTATTCAAGAAAATTTCCAGTGATGTAAGTATTGACTCCACAAAGATACCATCAGATAGCTCAGTGAAATTAAAATTGGCCCCATGATTCAATAAATAAGGGGAGGGTCTTTTCTGGCAATATTACATCCATTTTTGTGCTAATAATTTGGGAGTCTATGGATAAACAATTAAGTAAATGTCAAGAGCAATGTAATACTTTTATTTACTATACTGCAAAATAAAGTCATCTTACTTATTTCCTAGATGTAGTGATCAATTTTATCACCTGAGCTCATACACTGTGCATAGTAGTCATTTTGGACTCTAAACAAATAGAGTTACAGAGCAGTCTCTCTTAACCTCCTCTGTGACCTCCAACTACTACACAATCAAAGGCCAACCTATTTTCTCAGCTGAATTATATTTCGACATTTCTCCTTTGGTCCCTCCTTGCATATAATTCTTAGCCCCAAAATTAAGCTATCGGATTACAAATTGTGTTAGTTTGATTGCCCAAGGCAGCTGTTAATTTTTGCCACAGGTCATACAGGATAAAGCCCTAAAGATCCAGCAGCTTCTTAATTGCATGGTGTACCACTAGCTGTTGCCACATCTCAGAGGAGTTATTGCACCTTGCAGATAATGCCCTTTTCCCCTGCAAGCCATGAAATAGATTTTCCTACACTGTCATATTAATTAGACTTCAAGACTGTTTCAAAAATTATAGCTTAAGCTACTCTTCAAATATTTCAGGAGGTATTAGAAAGATTTTGTTAAAACTGAAAGAGGAAAAGGAATGGGCTTCAGGGTTGTTTTGTTTTTTAAGAAAGAAAAAAGCGAAGGAACAAAAATCCAACTTATTCACCTTGTCACATTACAACAATATATAATTTTTGATAGAATTCCAGGTTAAGCTTGTCAATTCTGATGTTGTAAAAAGTGAGTGAATTGGCACTACCTGTAGAAATCTCAGGAAACATTTGAAATTTCTTTAGCTGGCTCAGGCTGTATATCAAGCATACAGTGAAAAAAGAAAAGGGAAGGGAAGTAGAAAAGAAGGGCAAAAGGCGAAATGGTTTGTGTCCATTTAAGAAAAAATCAATAATAGCATAAAATTGATTTAGTGCTTGTCATAAAACATAAGTAAGTGCTGGAAAATAGAGAAAATTGAGTCTCAATTTAATCTGCACAAAAGCCACACTGTACTGATGAAGTGATCTGAGTAGAGAGCTACATAAAACCTAAAGACAGATACTTAATTGTCATATTAAAGACTCTCTTTTCTGCCTGCTGGAGTCGAGGGGTAGCATCCATTAATCATGTGGATAAGGGGCATTGAAATCAAATCTCAATTAAAATCTGTTCAATAATGTCTCTAATATGTTTTTCAAGCATTAATTTTTCCCATCGATTTCATATCCCATAAATCAGATATGTTGCCGTGCATGTAATAGTTTATGGAGGAGAGGATTATGGTTTTATGAAGTTAATGCAGCAGAACCATTTAATTTACACAGGCTAAAGTTTTATGTCTTGCACATTTCTCCTATTTTCTTCAGGTAAAAATTCTTGGGGATATAAAATTAAAACGTGTGGTTTTTCTTAAAAAAAAAAATTGTTATATACATGCTTGTCTTCACCTGTTCTCAAAATTGGCTTCTGAAGAAATTGCACTTTTGGTCTTCAACAAAAGTGAGTTTTTGGAGGGTGAATTTCTGAAAAGACTCTCCCCAGAGGAAAACAATTTGTGATACCACTGCTATGCAACGTCTGGTGGCAATAGAGCATGCAGAGTCTGCACCTCAGATGTCTCTCTTTTTGTTTTAGAGACACAGACATAAACATTTAACAGTTGCTTTCAGGGAGGACTAACAACCAATTTTGCATGAGGTGTGCAACTAATGTCTGACAATGGGGAGAATAGCAAAGAATTCATGATGCTTTAGCAGCAGTGGATATGTTAACTCTCCTGTTTTAGCATAATTCCAATTTCAGTAATACATTCATCACCTAAATTCTCTGGACAGTTTCAACTGGCTACATTGTTCTTCATTTCCTGTCATTAGTTGTTGCTGTTAAGGTGTTGATATGCACTCTTATAAAGTTGCCATGTACTATCGTTCAGACAGCTGCACACTAGTGGGTGAGGAGACGAGAGAGAGTGATTCTTGAATATTATATAGTGCTCAAACCAATCTCTATTATTTTAAGTGATGGCGTATTAGGAGCATAACTGAGGCTATGTCTACACTATGATGGTTTTTCGGAAAAAGTTACTCAAATTGCTCTCTGAAATTTGCGTGCCTTTTTCCGATACTTTTGTTGGAAAAGGCTTTTTAGACATTTAGCCTGTCTACACTGGGCCAAATTTCAGAAAAACCTCCTCTTTTGGAAGATCCCTTCTTCCTTTTGGCACAAGGCAAACAGGGCTTCTGAAAGAGCATGTCTGCTCTTCAAAAAAAAAAAAAGTGGAAGAGCAAACACTTTCCCTGGACCCCGGTGGTATCCCTACCCCCCTCCCCAGTCTAGACGTACTCTAAGTGCTTTGAAATCACTAGTTATATGAGTCACTATATAAATATAAGATATTAATATTAATTATCGTTCTCCTTATTGTTGGTAAACAATTTGTTTCAGTCAAGTGCTGTGACTATGTACTACAACAAAGTTAACCAGTTGACTAAAAGTCCTGCTATCTGCAGGTTGGCGTTTGTATGTCTAGCTACACCATATCACAGTTGAGGCCAGAATCCTAATAGTAAAAAGTGATAGACCTGGCAGAGTGATGGCCCTCCCTGATTTGTGCTAGCTTGTCTCAGCAGGAATAGCTCAAGAATAGATCTCCTAAAAGTAGTTCCCAGTAACAAAATGTATGGGCCTCCAGCTGTTCCTCACAAGTCCCGCTGGTGTAACTAGGACAAGGGCTGCAGATCTGGCCTCGAAGCTTATTTGGTAGATAAATGGTTTCTCTGTGGCTAAATAAGGCAGATGTTCCTATTCAGCAGTGCTAACTACATTTTCAGCACTCTGATTTTTTCATGTGATTTTTTAAAAATTGTTTCTAATTTTTAATCTTATTTTTCCTTCTCGGAACGTGTCTTTTGGCTGTTTCCTGTGCCTTATGCCACACATGTCAAGCTCTTCTGGAGCACTGCCTTACACCTTCCACTGAAGTCAATGACAAAATACTGTTGGCTTCAGAGGAAAAAGCATCAGATCACAAAATCAGAACACCAAGAATGGTTGAGTCCTCTTAATAGATGTACCTCAGAAGTGGAGAAAAAGTGACTTTAGGCAGTCTTTGTTCTCCCCAAATTTTTGACCTGGTTCTCAGAAAAATTACAGCCCCGTAGACTGCTCCTGGTTAGGGATGTCACCCAATGGGTTGCTCTTCAGATCAACCACAGAGGAGAGCACTCCAGCAATATTGCTTCCTTTTTTTTTTAACCATTTGTGCACCAAAACCATGTCCCAGTGGCCTTGGGAAAGAAGAAGGCAATGTAAAGCCTTTCTGCCTCTTGCTACATGGAGAACTCATGGGCTACGTCTACACTGGCCCCTTTTCCAAAGTCTATTAAGAGGACTTTGAAGTAGGAATAAGAGATCTCCGGAAAAGGGCTTTTTTCCGGAGGATCGGGGCCAGTGTAGACGCTCTTTTCCGGCTTTTCTAAAAGCCGGAAAAAAGCGGCGGACATTTTTATTTAAATGCCGCGGGGGATATTTAAATCCCCCGCGGATTTCCCTATTACGACCTGTCAAATTAGCATGCCTCTTTCAGAAAAGGGGCCAGTGTAGACGTAGCCATGAAGAACACTTGTGTGTGCACATGTACACGCGCACACACACACACACACACACACAGGTAAGTCTCCCTGAGGTCTGTTAAGCTGGCCTTGTGAACTATTATGAAGTTGCCTTCATAATAGAGTCCCAGTAAGGCCAAGAATCAGGGTCAGAATGTCTAAAGAAACTGATTTAAAATACAAATCCATTTAAATAAAAATTATAAGATGTCAGGTAGTTGAAAAGCAAATAAAACATAGGCACTGAAAGAAAATATAATTGGGATTCAGTGCCATCACAACTGATTACCAGCAGGGACTGATTCCATTTGTAGAAAGACTAACTTGCTGGCACTATTTAATTCTGAGAGCTGATAAATGAAAGGCATGCAAAATAATTAGTTCTATACAGAAAATCAACTGAGTTCTCCTGCTTACCATTAGTACAAGAGTAAAAGTGCAATTGTAAGTTACATTTTCAAACTGATTAGAAAGAATATATTTTTACTAAAATTCAGTCAGTCTGTGGAACTCATTGCCATAAAATATCTTTGAATCCAAGTGCTTCTCCAAGATCAGGAAAAAGGACTAAAGATTTATATTAAACATAACTCCCTCCTCTAGTTACATTACATAGGATAAAACATTTTTAGAGAGGTTTTTAAACCATTGCACTTCAAAGCATAAGCATAAACTGACAAGATCTAGAATGACAATGTGGGTAGGGAAATATCTTTTATTGAACCAACTTCTGTTAGCCCTGGTCTACACTAGGGAGTTATTTCAAAATAAGAAGCAGAGCGTTCACACTACCAAGCCTGTCATAACCAGCTAGTTATTTTGAAAGACTAGCTCCTGCTTTCCATGAGGAATAATGCTTATTTTGAAATAGGAATCATCTAGACTACGCTAGAGTGTCGAAAGAGGATATGCAAATTCTGCAAGTCATTCAAAGTAATTATTCCCCAGTGCTTCCTGGGGCTCTAAATCGAGGTAGCACATCCACTTTGAGGGAGCCTGCCTTGGACTAATTTTGAGGCTTCCCTATAGCATAAACACACTATTTTGAAATAGTTATTTTGGGAGTTATTATTTCAAAATAGGTTATTTTGAAAAAAAAATCCTAGTGTAGACATGCCCTTAGTGAAAGAAACAAGCCTTCAAGCTTACACAGAGCTCGAAAACTCTCACTAACAGAAGTTGAACCAATAAAAGATATTATGTCACCCTCCTGAGCTCTTTAATATCCAGGGTCCAACACAGCTGCAATAACATGGCAAACAAGGTATAGAAACACTTATCCTAGGTATATTATACCTGCCTCTGAAGCATCTTGTACTGGCTGATCATAGAAGCAGGGTAGAATCATAGAAATTTGGGGCTGAAGGGACCTTGATACTGGGTTATATGGAACACTAATCTGTCATACTATGGCAGTCCCTCTGTTATACTTATGGGCTGTGTCTAGACTGGCCAGTTTTTCCGGAAAATCATCTCTTTTCCGGAAAAACTTGCCAGCTGTCTACACTGGCCACTTGAATTTCCGCAAAAGCACTGACTTCCTACTGTAAGAAATCAGTGCTTCTTGCGAAAATACTATGCTGCTCCCGTTCAGGCAAAAGTCCTTTTGCACAAAACTTTTGCGCAAAAGGGCCAGTGTAGACAGCTCAGATTTGTTTTCCGCCAAAAAGCCCTGATCACGAAAATGGCTTTCGGGGCTTTTTTGCGGAAAAGTGTCCGTGCCAATCTAGACGCACTTTTCCGAAAATGCTTTTAATGGAAAACTTTTCCGTTAAAAGCATTTCCGGAAAATCATGCCAGTCTAGACATAGCCATGGGGTACTGTTTCTTATGACACATTACATAGTTCCAATGCACACGTTAAACGATAGCTCCCATTGATAATATTAAAAAATGTGATGTATTAAAGCCAAAGAACAGCACTCATTCTAAAAACTGTATTTTTATGTTGCAGTCTTCATGTCATTACGTATTTTTCTTTCCTTCAATTTGACCTGGCATTCTTAGATGAAGGGGGAAATAGGCAGCATTTCCAGAACAACCAATAGCATATGACAAAGTACTATAGTATCAGTCAGCTGATTCTGAACAGCACTGACAACAGCCACACCTAGTTAGTAAGATGGGCCTTAGTAATTCTGCTCTGAGTATATCAAAGATTCTAACCCTATTTGTGAAGTGTGGCACCTTCTTTTGACTCCTCACCTAAGCAGGATTTAGCTGAATAATTTGCATAAAGAGGGTAACAGCAGATTCTCCCAGGAAATCACTGTCATTTCAAACACAGCATTCTTCCCACTTTATAACTTTCTTTATCTTCCCACCATTCATTTTAGAAGATGCTTCAAATCTCCAGTGAAACTGACCTTCACTATTTAACCCAAGAGCTGACGTTTCCCTCAATACTCTGGAATACTTAGAATCTATCAAACTGGAACAAGGCTTCTATCAGTTTGAGACATATTTTCCATACACATATAAGGAAATATTGCTGGGACTATACCACCAATCAAACGAGAACATCTTTTTAAGTTTACCCATTATAGCACCTCTTTTGAAGCCAGCCAAAAAGATTCTCTAGTTTTAGATTTTTAAACCAGCATCACTACACACTGCAACAAAGCACAGTAGCATTTTCTTTATTGCCTACTTTCAACAAAATCTCACTGGCATTCACTGCAATAAAACCAATCAGAATGGAATCATTTTATATGTATGTGGCTCTCAACTATAGTTCCCCAAGCCACTGTTCTAAATTAGCAGTAGTTAAGCACCCATTGATGGAGACTTAAAATAAATTGTTACCCAATGGACTCCCACTATAATCATTGCATTATTCAGAATGTACAGAGAATTTCATAAGAGCTAGAACAAACTTAATGCATTCTGATCTTTGACATCAGTATTTGGGTTGTGTAGAAAATTCTGCTTTTTTGTAATGGTATCTGTTTGGGTGACAGCTTAATACCAACAGATTCCAATGTCATATATAGGCTTCCACAAAAGATGGCTTTTTAAAACTTTTAATGAATATTTTTCTTTAAGTTTTTTCAGATGAAGTTACGGAAGCCTTAATTAGATGCAAACTGATTCCTTCAAACCTTTCCTGTGACAATACAGGCTTGAATGGAACACATCTGAGAGCTCACACAGCTCTAGTTTTCATGCAAAAGACTCAAGTCCCATGAGTGAACCAATTATAAATTATAGTGTAGGTGAACTCATTCTCTCCCATTCACTGGAGCTGATTCTGTGTCATTAATGTTACTGTGCTGATATCTTAGAAAGGGGAAAAAAGGCTTTTCATATCTCATTAACATTACAGAGAAGTGAAACAAATTCTATGATGGATGAGTGCTATGTGCATGAAGCTAGTTCAATTTCCTACATTTTAATAAGTCCTTGCAGAAAAGCCACAGCTGTATCCACCACCAAAAGGCTTGCTAATCCTCTGTGGTGTCTTGCATTGATCTCAGTGGCAGAGACTTGTTATTGGCCAAGATTCCACCCTGGTTAGGTTTAAATTAACAGAGTGTTAACTGTGCCAAAATCCATCTTTAGAGATTTCAACCCTTCATCACCCAAATGGTGAACAGTGCACTACAACTACAGAATGCAACTTGTACTATGCATCTATGAAGACAGAGGCTTATATCATTATGAAAGGGCTATGTTTGACAAAGGAAACATACTGTGAAGTAAATATTAGCCTCTCATATCTGTTTACAGTTCATCATGCAATATACAATCACCTAGACTTGGCTACGTGGGTGAAGTATGTAGGATGTTATGAATTCAGTGCATCTTCTGGCAAAGTGTAAAAAGTCATTATACTTGGAAGTTAACCATATCCGTCTTTTTACAGTTACTATAAGGAACAATTTAGACTTCCCTATATCCTATTGCCACAAACATGTACCTACAGCACATTTTTCCTATCTATAAACAAAAAGCATATACAGACATTGCACACCAGATCCTTTGCACAGGGAAAATGACAGTCAGTTCAGGTGAGGAGGCGGTGAATAAAGTTCTAAACCATAACTGTCTAACAGTCAGCCTAGAGCCTGAATGCTGCTCTAATTTACCTTTAGAGAGACCAGGTGAGTGAAGGAATATCTTGTAGTGAACCAACTTCTGTTGGTGAAAAAGACTATCTTTTGCACTACACACTGAACTCTTCTTCAGGTCTGAAGTTGGTTCAGTAAAAGATATTTCTGCTCCCACCTTCTCTCTCTAATATTCTGTGATCAACGTGGCTGCAGCAACCCTGCAAACTAACTTACATTGGCAGCCTAAGGCTCATGAGAGCTGTTACAGCAACTGGGGATTAGGGAAGGTATGAGTACGCTTTCTCACCACCAACCATGTACTGTACATTGACATCTGAGGATGCAAGGGGCATAGGAGCCACTTCAGTTGCTTTATACTACTTGAGTACTGAAGAAATAAGTTATAAATGTTTAATATTAGTGTTTTCATTGGTGCATTCATTTTTTTCTGACAAATTTCTAAAGCTATGTCTACACTACAGAGGTTTTTTTTGGAAAAACAGACATTTTTCAAATGCAATTGTGTTCTTTCCAAAAAAAATGGAAAGAAGAGTGGGGTTTTTCCGACATTAGTAAACCTCTTTCTACGAGGAAGAAGCCTTTTTCCGAAAGAGCTCTTTCAGAAAAAGGCATGTGTGGACAGGGAAGAGAGCTCTTTCGAAAGAAGAGGAAAGAAGAAAAAAGCCCGGGTGTCCTGGTAGCCACTTTGTCCACAGTAATCACAGCTGAAATGCAATGTCCACACTGAATGGATGCTATCTTTTGAAAAAGCAGATTGCTTTTTTGATGCACTTTTGCTGTGTAGATGCTCTCTTTTGGAAAAAGTTTTTTCGGAAGATCTCTTCCGGAAAAGCTTCTTCCAAAAGAAGCCTGCAGTCTAGACATAACCGGGCTCGTCTAAATTGGCCCCTTTTCCGGAAGGGGCATGGTAATTTTTGAGATCGTAATAGGGAAATCCGCGGGGGATTTAAATATCCCCTGCGGCATTTAAATAAAAATGTCCACCGCTTTTTTCCGGCTTTTAGAAAAGCCGGAAAAGAGCATCTACACTGGCCCTGATCCTCCGGAAAAAGCGCCCTTTTCCGGAGGATCTTATTCCTACTTCAAAGTACTTTTCAAAGTACAAGGGCGCTTTTTCCGGAGGATCAGGGCCAGTGTAGACGCTCTTTTCCGGCTTTTCTAAATGCCGGAAAAAAGCAGCGGACATTTTTATTTAAATGCCGCGGGGGATATTTAAATCCCCCGCGGATTTCCCTATTACGATCTCAAAAATTACCATGCCCCTTCCGGAAAAGGGGCCAGTGTAGACGTAGCCAACCTGAAAGAGACATTTGATGTCAATATCTCAGATGAGAATGCCTTGTTACCAACACATTTGCTATGGAACCTCTCTTAAAATACATTTGTTGAGAATGGATCTACTGAGGTTTCCTTTGGCAAATACATTTCACTTAAAGGCACATGTATTAAGTACTCATTTGCTGAAGCTCTGTTAGCTAACAATGGCTGAGTTAGGGACATATTAGATAAAGCCTTCTTACTTAAGGGTTTTTGAGTTGAGGACTCCTCAGTTAATTGTGCCTTAATTAGGGTTGCTCCAGTTTAGATTGGTTTAGTTAAAAGTACTGTGATTTACCAATACTTTTTCTTTGTTTCCTTTCCTTTCTCAAAAAATAACAAACAAACAAAAAAAAACCCACAACACACTTCTCAAATGGGTTTGGATTACTCCATTCCTTGATTAAACCTGTTGGAAGAAGAAAAGGGGATCAAAATTCTACAAAAATGTGCCTGCAAAAGTTCTCTCACATTTTCCAGAATGGCTGCAAAGTCTGCTTCTCCCCATACACTAGAAAGCACTGGTCCCATTCGGATTGAGCATTTAGTTAAATAAAACTCTTGGGCTATGTCCACACTGCCGGTTTTTGCTGACAGAGAATATACAAATGAAATGCTGATTAGCATTTTGCCACACTTCATTTGCATAATCTATTCAAGCTGTTTTTGCACAAAAACAAGCAGTGTGGATGTCTCCTTTTTGCGCAAGATCTTTATGCCTCTCCCAGAGAGATATAATGTATGTCATTATAAGACTATTAATTTATGTTATCTTCATACTCTCATAAAAAGATTGCATAGATACAATAGCAGGATCCTGCAATCTTTAGGCCAGGTCTATGTTACTTGAGAAAGTCCTAAAATACTCAGTTCCAACCATGAGAATAGTGTAACTAGAGTCAGCGTACATTAAGTCAAATTTCTGCAGCATTCCTATTGCAGGAGATCAATGGGAGAAACTCTCTGACTTACTCCCCTTATTGCTCACAACCCCATGGAATACCGGGGTCGAGATAGGCACCATCAGCAGTCAATTTTGTGGGTCCTTATTAGACCCACTAAATTGAACCTTGGAATATAGATCTCCAGAACGTCAATCTCGGGTTAAGTTTAAATCTGGTAATATTTACATGAGTTTTCCTTACTTATGCACATATGTCTATCTACTTCAGTTTAACTAATGGTGCAACCAAGAATTATTCATGTGAGCAATGGTTTGTACAGCTAGGATCTTGACCTTTAATGCTGAATTAGTTCATATATGTAGATAAGTACATAGCATCTATGTTCTAAATTGTGTGTGCATGTTTTTGTATACAGGGAGTCCTAAGAATTGACACGAGACTTACATCAGACATCACTTACTGCTGACCCTCAGCCAATCACTGATTTTACTGTTCAAACTTTTTGACTGGCTGAGGGTAGGACTAGACTTTGGGGGGTTTTCAGTATACCAGAGGTATCCCAAAAAACCTCCATCAAGTCCAAGGAACACATTTGCTTTTCTTTTTTGGGGGGGAAGAGCAAACACGCTCTTACAGAAGCCCCTGTATTCCTTATTCCAAGAGCAAAAAGGGGGCTTCTGAAATAGGAGTTTTTTCTGACAAAAAAATCAGAAAAAGGTACACAAAATCAAAAACATGCAGCAAGGGTACCTGGCAACAAGCTATCCTGGACATGGAAGTCAATCAGACAAAAGCTTGCAAGGGTCTCCTAGCTCCATTCTGTAAAGTCAAGTCATATATTCAGGCAGTCCCTGGGTTACGTACAAGATAGGGACCGTAAGTTTGTTCTTAAGTTGAATTTGTATGTAAGTCGGAACTGGTACATATTGTAGGGGAAACTCTAGCCAAACATTTCTCCAGAGCTCAGTTTTATTCTCCCACACCTCCCTTCCCTCTGGGTATGTCTACACTACAAAGTTAGTTCGACCTAACTTTCATAGGTGCTACACTAGTGCTCCGTTAGTTCGAACTTAATTCGAACTAATGGAGCGCTTAGTTCGAACTAGGTAAACCTCATTTTACGAGGATTAAGCCTAGTTCGAACTAGCTAGTTCGAATTAAGGGCTGTGTAGACCCTTAATTCGAACTAGTGGGAGGCTAGCCCTTCCCAGGTTTACCTGGTGGCCACTCTGGCCAACACCAAGGAAACTCTATTGCCCCCCCTCCCGGCCCCGGAGCCCTTAAAGGGCCACGGGCTGGCTACACAGTTTGTGCCAGTTGCAAGGCTGCCAGCACCCATGCCAGCAGACCCTGCACCTGCCACACCATGAGCCAGCTACCGGAGGACACCCAGCCCTCCACTGCTCCCCAGGACCAGCCTGGCGGCTCCCAGGAGCCTGCCCGGGGACGCAAGAGGCGGGCACCCCCTTGGTCAAGTGCGGAGATCGTGGACCTCATCGAGGTTTGGGGGGAAGCCTCCAATGTCCACGATCTCCGCACTAGCCACCGGAACGCGGCCGTCTACGGCCGCATGGCTGCCAGCCTGGCCGCCAGGGGCCACCAGCGCAGCCAGGAGCAGGTGCACTGCAAGATTAAAGACATGCGGCAGTCCTACTATTGGGCCTGCCAGCCAGGGGCCAACCCAGAGGCCTGCCCCCACTTCCACGCCTTGGACCGCCTCCTGGGGGCTCATGCCGTCCCTGCCCCCTGGGACGTGATAGACCCCGGGGCAGAGGGACCGCTCCAGGAGACGGAGGAGGAGGAGGAGGGCTCCAAGAGCCAGGAGCCTGCCAGCAGCCTGCCCAGGACCCGGGACCCCTGAGGCACCCCACAGAGCTGCTCGCCTGTGCCGTCTGAGGCCAGGGAGGCGTCCACCTGTGAGTACCAACGTGCTCCCCTTATGTGTACGGGGGGCTGGGGTGAGAGGGAGCCCCGGGACCATGTGCCTGGGCCTTGCCCACCACGGAGCAGCAGCTGGGGATCCTGCAGGGGCCCTGGCCTTGCAGAGGGGAGCTGGGTTTCTCACACCTGGGCCCCTGGGGTAATTGACTGCTGGTCTTGTTGCACCACAGTCGCAGCACCTGGGCCTGCAGGGCGCACCACACCGCCTGCAGCAGCTGCCCGTGCCCGGGCAAGCAGGAGAGTCAGGAATGAGGAGGACTACCAGAGGCTGCACCTCCGCTTCATGGATCACCAGCTCCGCACCCAGGACCACTGGGTCCAGGAGGACCTGAGGCTGCGCCAGAGGAGTTTGGAGGCCCTGGAGGAGCAGGGCTGTGCCCTGCGAGGCCACCTCCAGAGCCTGCTCGACCGCTTCCCAATTCCTCCTGCTCCTGCTCCCCCTGCTGCTCCCCCTGCTCCTCCTGCTCCCCCTCCTGCTCCCGCTCCTGCTTCCTCCACACCACACCCCCCGTCCCTCCTGCCCCCCCCACAACCATTTCCCACCGATGCCCCCGGACCCGCAGTGTGGCGAGACGGGAGAGGCAGCCGGACTCCCACCCCTGAGCTTTCCTTTCCCTTCCTCGCTTCCCTCCCCTTCCAGCTCCCTCATACCAGGTTTCCCCCTCCCCTCTCCCACCCTCATTCCTCCCTTCCCCCACCCCAGTTATGTGAAATAAACATATGTTTTTGTTTGAAAAACAGGTGTCTTTATTTGACAGTAGGTAGGGAGGGGAAAGGGGGTAGGGTGGAAGAAGGCCCCAGTGGGGCATGCAAGGGAGAGGTACATCCTCCTCCTCCACCTGGAAGCTCTCCCGCAGGGCTTCCCGGATCCGGACAGCCCCCCGCTGGAAAAGTATCATATAAATACTAAATATTACACTACAGTTATATTTTACTAATTCTATGTGATTCTTTTATCTCTCTACGGTGTAGCGCTTTTAGCTAAGTGCACCGAGTGACTGCTATTGTTTTTCAAGTATTCTCTTCAGTGGAATGGAGCACTGAGAAATGCAGTCCAAAGATCCAAAGTTTTAAGATTCTTGAGCTGCAGTCATATGTTAATAAATGTAACCATTGCTACATGAAAAGAATAGTGGTGGCCAGCTCGTCTCTTTAGTTTTATATCCCAGCATTGAGGAGCTGCTGTTAGACCAGTTTCTATTTTTTTTCCCCCGGCTATGTAGTAACTGAACTTAGCAGAAACAGAGCTTAGGAATTCTGCATGAGCACATGTACAGAACACACTTTTCTGTTTTATTTTTATAGGAATGCCTTATCAAGATAATCCTACCTTACAAATCCAGAAAAAATAAACCTTTTTCCAAAAAACAGACTATTAAACTGTTGTTTTTCAGAGCTTTATCCTTTTATAATGGTGTTTCCTTTTTGCAGGACTCAGTTCAGCTAAGCTCCGTTACAATATCTCAGCTTGTTCTATTTGACGGCTGTTCCCCTGTCATCACTCATTTTCAGTGGGCAAGGGGGAGCAATTGCTGGGCATCAAATCATCATCAAGTAAACCAGCCTTGACACTAGTTAAAAAGAGAGATGGATGGTCAGTTGGCTTCCACAGAAAATATTCTCCTAAGTATCCTAGCAAGGTCCCTTGATACCAGACTAGTGCTTTTTTATTTTATTTTTTATGGGAGCAGTGAAATCACCCATATTTCTTCTGGGTCATCGTTTGATGGCAGATTTTCTCAGGGGAGGAGCACAAGAGGTTAGGTGAGTAGGCTCCTCATTCAACAATTAAAGTAACAGAAATAAAAGCTGTGAAGAAGCCGCTTCCTTGCATTTGTATCCTTTGCCTGTAATTGGCAGTGCACACCTTTCTATATTCAAACAGAATTAGGAATTCAGAATTTAAATTAAACTGCAACAATTCTTATATCCCATCACTTCCCACCCTCCGTTACATTTATTGTACTTTGAAATTAAGAACAAAATACACAATAAAATAAAATACACTGAAAATTCATATTACATGTTGTGACCTCTTTCATGTTTCGTTTGGCACTTAGGGTCTGAACTGGTGAGGGATTATGCACCCCCACTGCCGTTTACATTAGCATCTTTCAGGACTGGTTTCAGTGTGAGAGGGAACATCTACTAACAGCTGTGATCTTGCGACTGACTCCGTGTGGACAGTCACATGTGCTTTTGCTGAGTCAACGGGACTCTCAGAAAGCTCAGGAGCCCAATGTGTGGAGTAAGTTTCAGAATCAGAACCTACATTACCAGCAAAACAGTATAATTCAATTGGATAGAATGAAAGATTTTATTCAGTTATTCCTAAATTTGAAAAGTGAAAAATAAACCACTGCAAAAAATTCAACACTTGAGAAATGTGACACTTTGACTTTACTTACTTTGGATTCCTGAAAAAGCTAAAAACTGTTTAACTTACTCTGGTGAGTAGTCTCATTGAAGCTGAGTAAAGCAAGGAAAATGTCACACACATTTAATGGTTGTAGATATGTAATAAAATACATAATACAATTACTTTTTTAAATGATGTAACTGATGGAGGAGAAGGAAGAGCTTCGTGTAGTGTAGCTAAGTATTGCTCTTTCAAGATTCTTGACTGGTATATATTTGATTAGCTCCATTGAAATCCATGAGGTGGAAAAGAATCTGATCCTAATATATATGTATTTTAAAAAACAATATATTATAAAAATATAACAATTGGATGACATTTATTTTTTAATAAGAATCTAATCTATCAATGAATGCACATATGAATTTCTCATCACTTATTACATCGGAATGTCTAACAAAAATTATTTAAATTATGTCAGAACTAAAGCTGATTGGAAAACAGAATAAAAATGCTCATGTTCAATTTTTAATGAAAATGTCACTCTCAACAAAAATATCCAACCACCTCTAATTAGAATTTACTCAAATCTTTCCCTCAAATTTCAGAATAATCTGAACACTGATTCTGAAGGTAAAAGAATATTCTGGTAATTATATTTATGTTATTTTCCATTTTCATAATTCTCTGAACATATTAATTTGGGCCATAAATCAGAACCAAAGTGACAAGATACTGAGTGAAATGCTATGTTTACACAATATTTATGGCCTGACAAATATTTAGTATGACTGGAAATTTTACAAGAAAGCCTCATTATGGGATTTTTGATCTGATATTTTTCTGCTGTTTTTCACTTTTGCTCCCCTAGTCTGTTTCCTGTATTCTACTGCCTCTCGTTTTAGTCTTAAATTGTAAACTTTTTGAACAACATATTTTTTGTTATATATTTTTACAGAACCTACCATATTTGGTTCCCAATCTGTAACTAAGATTTATAGGTCCTTTTGCAATACAAATACAGAATTAATAATAATTCATAAAAGTGACTTTGATAAATTCATAAAAACTGGAGATATAGAAGCATTATTCTTCTGAGATTCATTCACCATATTGGGATCCTGCTAAAATAATGGAAGTTAGGGGATTAACTCCCCTGGAGCTGGTAAGCCATACAAAACATGCCTTCTAGGACAATATCCTGAGCTCCCTCATCAAGCAAAGCTCCTACTTCATTCAATTGACATTTTGCCTGAATAAAAGTTTCAGGACCAGACCCTCGCTCTGCTTCTTCATATTGAAATGATCGTGATGATGATAAAAACAACAATAGTTAAAATTCTTTACCCATAGTATTAAAGAATCAATCTTTCATGGTTACCAGCTCTCCTAGGAAGGGTTGAGCAGAAGCATCCACAGTCAAAGGTTGTTGCAGGTGAAGTCAACTAAATGGAACCTTGGGTGCTCAGTATTCCACACAAATACTTAGCACCTTGCATGATCATGTGTTTAAAAAAATGGAAAATGAAGCAAGTTCCCAGCTGAGGTGAAACAAAAAGCTGAAATCAGCCAGTGACAGATTGATTGAGGAAGTGGCATAATGTAGTTGAGTGCCTTCTGATTTTAATTCACATGATGCTGTTTATAACCCTTAGGGAGAAGAGGTACTATTTTAAATTCCTTTTAGAACTATTTATTTAAAACATATTTTACTAGGATATGACCCACATTTAAACAACTGATATAATGTGGTGTCCCAGGAGACTGCTGGGTTTATATGATTGCAGAAAATAGAAAAATAAAACAGAACTTTAATAATTAATCCAATAGTATTTAGCCAGAAACTTTTAAAATAAAGCCTTTAGTTTATGAAATAATGCAAGAGTGGTTTATATTTTAATTTAAAACAAAAATAGATTTGATTATCTAAACTTAATTATTAAATGAACATTTAAAAATAAAATCACTTTGAATGTTCCTTGTCAATTGGAATGAGATTTTCTATAGAAGTCCAGCAAGATAAAACTCCAATATATTCATTGGTGGTGCTTGTTAGTGAAGTATTTCTATAAGACAGTCAGAATTAAAAAAAATCATTTTGATAATATAATAGAGGAAATCATCTAGAGCTTTTAAATTGCTTGACTCAGAATTCATTTGATACTTGTGTTGCTGTCACACATACTACAGTTTTATAAGTTTAATACTTCTAGGTCATTAAGAATTTTTCAGTCCTTATGTGGAATGTGACTGCAATTTTTTTTAAAATGAAAAAAGAATCTTTAGGAATTTTTCTGCTCAAATTACACATAGTTTATGTGGTGATTAATGAAACCCAAATAAAGAGAACTATTTGATCACAGGGAAGAACTGAATTTTGTTAACAAGATTAATATTCATGCTTGTTTGAGGATTTATTAATTGTTAGCCATAATCAAATACAAATAATATGGATTTTTTTCTTGAACAATGATTCCTATCAGCTTCTACAACAAAGGTATGCAAGAACCTGTTTTATAATCTGAATAGGTCTGGGCCATACATTAAAGAATTCAGTTAGGACAGTGGTCTCCAACCTTTTTACACCCAAGATCACTATTTAAATGACAGACCAAGCCAAGATCTACTGCCCCGCCCCTTCCTTGAAGCCCTGCCCTCTCTATTCTCCTCCTCTCCATCACTTGCTATCCCCAATCCTTATACTGCTGCTTATTTTTTTTTATTCTTCTGTAGGACGAGGTTTTTCCAACATTTGGCCTGTCTACACTGGACCAAATGTCAGAAAAAAAACCCTTCTTTTGGAAGCCACCTTATTCCTTGCGGAAAGAGGAATATAGGGGTAACCAAAAGAGCCTGTTTGCTCTTCCACTAAAAAAGCGGAAGAACAAACGCAACCCTGGATGCAGAAGAGTTTTTCTGGGATATCTCCAGAATCCTGAAAAACTCCTGGGCTGTGTCTACACTGGGCCACTTATTCCGGAAAATCAGCTGCTTTTCCGGAATAAGCTGCGAGCTGTCTACACTGGCCCCTTGAATTTCCAGAAAAGTAACGATGCTGTACCGTACAAAATCAGCCACTATTCCGGAAACCCTACGCTGTTCCCGCTCGGGCATAAGTCCTTATTCCGGAAAAGCTTTTCCAGAAAAGGGCCAGTGTAGACAGCTTTTCCAGAAAAGCAGAAGACACGGAAAAAAGCGCTTTGGACGCCGCGAGACCCCGTAGGAGCCGTGGACTTCCTGGTAACCCAAGCTCCTACAGAGCTCGGAGGCTGCTGGGCGCCCGTGGCAGGAGCCTGCCGGAGAGCGTGCAGCTTGAGCTCTGCCACGTGCCGCTGTGCTGCCCAACAGCCACCTCTGAGCCCAGCATGGCAGCTCCGGGTGGTGAGCCACCTGCACCCGCAGGGGAGGAAGCCCCCAGGGGCCGGAAATGCCGGGTCCCATTCTGGACCCCCAGGGAGCTGGAGACCCTCCTGGACCTGTGGCAGGAGGAGGAGGGTCTCCACGACCTGCAGTCCCACCGCCGCAATGCAGACTTGTACACGCGGCTGGCGCAGAACCTGGCGCAGCAGGGACACCCCGGCCGCAACTGCGAGCAGGTGCGATCCAAAGTAAAAGAGCTGCGGCTGGGGTATGTGCGGGCCACCGACGGAAGGGGGGCAGGACCCAATGCCTGCCCCTATTACGACTGGCTCCATGCTTTTCTGGGCCAGCCAGCCCCGGAAGCCCCAGCTGTCCCTGTGGACACCTGCCAGCGCCCCCCCATCAACCGTCCCACCGAGCCAGGGGAGGGAGAAGACAGCGCCAGCGCGTCTGGTGGTGAGGAGGCCAGCTTTGCCACCGCCCAGCAGGCCCCCTTCAGCAGCTCCTCCGAGGCCGAGGTCGGGGAGGAACCACTGGTGAGTTTCTGCAGTTTGCACTCCCAACAGGCAGGGGGCGGAGGGCGGGGGGGGGGGAAGGGGCCCGGAGGGAGAAGGGGTAGAGCATGTCACTCAGGCCACGTGAGCTGCACGCTGCGTAGCATGAGGCAGCAAGCAGCATGTGCAACCACGTGCAGCCTGGTGACCGAGCGGCACGTGGCCGCAGCAGGCAGCTGCAGGGCACGCCTAGGACCGTGCTGCTCACACACATTCGGCAGGACCAGGGGAAAGGGTGGATACTGGCTGGAACCGGCCAGGGCCCCAGGGACTCAGCCCAGAGCCCGCAGCTCCGCCAAGGGTGCAGCACGGAGAACGGCACACTGTCCCATGCCTCGCTGTGAGGCACAGCCAGCTGCTATTGGGTACACCGCAGTGTCATGGTCCTGTGACCGTGGACCCCCACCGAGCCCCTCGCCTGCTCCCGGTGCCTTGGCTGCCTCCCCGAGGGAAGTCCCCACTGTGGCCACATATGTCCCTGGGCTACCGGGCTTGCGGGAGGGATTGTGGGAGGGGGAAGGGCCCCTGAGTGTTGCTGCAAGAATGGAACATCTCCCCACCCAGTCACTCTTCTGGTTCCGTCCAGGAGATATCCCACGCGAGGGGATCTGAGATCCCAGACCACCTCTGCCAGATGTGCTCCCAGGCACTGCGTGGGGATGCATCTCGCTCCCTGTCTAACACCAGTGATTAGCCCAAAGCTTTTCACAGTCTCCACCGGCAGGGAGTTCCACAAGTGAACGCAGCACAAGCACCCTCCCGCCCTCCACGGGGCCAGGATACAGACTGGTGCTTACAGTACTGGAAGGGGGACCCTACTCCAGGGGCGGTCCTCCTTGCAAACATACAACACAGGGGCAGGAGGGGAACCGAGTGGGCCCAAGCGACACAACTGTGGGGTCATCTGGGCTCAGAGGTGGAGGGCATGCGGTGTGGGGACAATGGACAGCCTGCCTGACTGACCCATCCTTTCTTCTGTTCCCTGCAGCGGGACCCTCCACTGCGGCAGCAGCGGCACCCCCTGCAGGCCAACCCCGGAGGCACAGGCTCCGCCAGAGGGACCAGCTGCTTTGCCGGCACGTCAACGCCATGGAGGCAATCCAGGCCTCCATCGCGGAGCGGGTGCAGGGGGACCTGCGGTGGCGGCAGGACGGCTGGGCTGCCTTCCTGGACGAATGCCAAGGGATGCGCACCACAATGGACACGCTGACAGCACATATTGTGCATGTGATTCACTATGGCAGGGGCGGAGCCCAGGCCCCCGCCATCCCTCCCGTAGCACAGCTCTGCCCCCTCCCATCCCAGCTCCTGCCCCTCCTCCTATCCCAGCTCCTGCCCCTGTTCCTGCCCCTGCCCCTGCTCCTGCTCCTGGCCACCTCCGCGTGCAGCCTGCCCCGACACGGTCTGCCCAGCGTGGGCAGGCTGGCCCCCGGAGGAGCGCTCGCAGGGGCCGCCCGTCTCAGTAACTGCCCCCCCTTCCTGTCCCAGGTGAAGGTCTCCCCCCCCTTGTAAATAAACAGTTCTCTATTTTGCTGTTTATTCCTGTGTTGGGTATTGTGTAACTCTAGGTAGTGTACGAAATGTTGTGAGATGCCAAGTAGCCACTTAAATTTAACATGGTGGCAAACTGTGGAGAACGAAATCTGTACTCTATCACTGGGGGGGCCCTTCGTAAGTGGTCAGTGGTTTGTGGCGCAGAAAGAAATGCTGACACTTTTCAGTAACATGTAAACCACAAACTATATTTAAATAGATAACAAACTAGCAAGAACGGTTACAAGATGCACACAACAGATAATTAAACATAGTCTAGGCGCAGGGAGGACGATTGGTGGTGTTGCTGGCCACCTCAATCCTTTGGTCCTTCTGGGCCTCAGGAGAGGAACAGCCAGGAGATCCCTCGACGGAAGATGACAGTGAAGCTGGCCACCTCAATCCTTTGGTCCTTCCGGGCCTCAGGAGAGGAACAGCCAGGAGATCCCTCGACGGAAGATGACAGTGAAGCTGGCCACCTCAATCTTTTGGTCCTTCTGGGCCTCAGGAGAGGAACAGCCAGGAGATCCCTCGACGGAAGATGACAGTGAAGCTGGCCACCTCAATCTTTTGGTCCTTCCGGGCCTCAGGAGAGGAACAGCCAGGAGATCCCTCAACGGAAGATGACTGGAATCAAGTACGCTGACTTCAGCCTTCCGCACGAACCCCGCATCCTTGTGGCTGTTCTTCGGGACCGGCGATGGTGGCCTAAACCCTAGCCTAAGCTAAAAAGAAAAACCCTAACTAAGCCCGACGCACCCGATGAACAGACTCGATGACGGCCGATGTGCTTTGACCCGATGCTTTACAATTGGGGGGGAGGTAAGGGGAGGGGCTGGGAAAGGGGAGGGAATGGGAGGGAGTAGTCTGGGGAGACCCAGGTGACCCTACTACGGGGCTTGGGCAAACATGTCCACCAGGGCCTCTCTGATGCGCACTGCATCCTGGCGCGCCTGGCAGACGGCAGCTGTGTCGGGCTGTTCCAAGGTCTGTGCCTCGGCTGCCATCCATACAGGGAGGAAGGCCTCCCCACTGCGCTCCACAATATTGTGGAGCACGCAGCACGCGGCCAGGACCTCCGTTGCATTCTGCTCACCCATCTCAAGACGGGTGAGCAAGCAACGGAAGCAGGCCTTTAAACGTCCAAAGGCCAGCTCCACTGGGTTTCGGGCCCGGTTGAGGCGGTCGTTAAACTGGGCCCGGTTCTGGTCCGGCTTCCCCGTGTAGGGCCGCATTACCCAGGGCATCAGGGGGTAGGCCGCGTCCCCAACGACGCAGATGGGCATAGGCACATCTCCGACAGTCAAGTCCCGCCGGGGGAAGTAGGTGCCCGCCTCCAACCTGCGATACAGTCCAGAGTTCCGGAGGATGTTGGCGTCGTGTGCCTGGCCGGACCAGCCCCCGTAAATGTCCACGAAGTGGCCCCGGTGGTCCATGAGGGCCTGCAGAACGATGGAGCAGTACCCCTTGCGGTTCCTGAAATGGCCCGCTCAATGCTCCGGGGCCTGGATGGGGATTGGGTGGCGTCCAGGGCTCCCCCGCAGTTGGGGAACCCGAGGGCAGCGAAGCCGGCCATGGTATCATCCATGTCACGCAGGCGGATGATTCACGGGAGCAGGACGTCGTTGATGGCGTGGACGACCTGCAGAAGGGTGCAGAGAAACACAAGGGAACACATCACATATGGCAGAGGTGAGTGTGCGTTCCCTTGGGCCCCCCCCCTTGATTCCCTCTGTCCTCTCTCTCTCTCTCACACACACACACACACACACACACACACACACCCCAGGGCCCCCCTCGCCGCACGCCCTCCCCCCCCACTGGGCCTGTGCAAGGGAGGGGCGACCCAAACCCCTGGGCGACCCAGCTGGGAGTCTTGGCTGTCCCTGGGCCTGGAGTGCAGCACCCTACCCACATCCCACTCCCCCTGGGACTTACCTCCACAACGATCACTCTGACGGTTGATCTTCCCACCCCGAACTCCTGGGCCACCGAGCGGTAACTGTCCGGTGTGGCCAGCTTCCAGAGTGCGATGGCGACCCTCTTCTTCACAGGGATGGGTGCCCGCAGCCGGGTGGTGTATCTCTGCTGCGCGGGGGTGAGCCAGGTGTACAGCTGCAGGAAGGTCCACTTTCTCATCCGGAAATTCCGGATCCACTGGTGGTCATCCCATCGTCCGAGGACCACCCGGTCCCACCAGTCGGTGCTGCTCTCCAAACTCCAGACGGGCCGGTCTACGGTCAGGTGCTGATGCCACACGGTTGCCACGGCCTCCCTGGTGAGGGAGTCCAAGGCGATCTCTGCCTCCTCGTCCATGAACAGCATGGCACCGGCCTGCAGCACAAGCTGCAGCCACCTGAACAGCCCCAACAGGGGCCTGACCAGGCACATGGCCTCCCGTGTCTCCATAGGAGACAGAGCAGGGCAGAAAAAAAAAAAATGCAGGCAAAAGCAGTTGGGGGCCAAAGGGTGGTGTCCCCAAAAGTCACAGGGCAACCACAGACCCTGCGAAGGGTGTCAGTCCCTGGCAGAGGCCCCAAGGCATGGGAGCAGGAGACCAATGGCTGCCCAGCGAGACCCCTTTAACCACGTGTCTGAACGGCGCTCTGGCCCCGCCCCCGGAAAGGTCTGGTGGCCTTTGCCCTCTTCAAAATGGCTCCGGGCTTCTGCTTTTCCGGAAAAGCGCTTCGTTACGACGATAATTCCGGGGCCAATGTAGACACTCTTTTTCCGGAAAAACTGAAAACGGAATAGTATTCCGTTTTAAGCATTTCCGGAAAATCATGCCAGTGTTAATGTAGCCCTGCAGTCTAGCTGGACCCTTGCTGTGTTGAGACAGGATGTGTAGTCTCTGGGGTGGGAATGAGGGATTTGGGTGTGGGAAGGGGTGAGAGATGCAAGCTCTGGGAGGAAATCTGGATGCAGGAGGAAGTGGAGAAGGGGACACTGGCTTGGGGAGGGGGCTCCAGGCTGGGCAGTGTTGGGATACTAAGCAAGCCACAGGCTTGCGGATGTGAGGGTGCAGGAATTTGGGTTGGGGTATGTGAGGGGCTGAGGGCATGAGGTTGCAGGGCTTGATAGGCTCAGATCTAGGGTCTGGGGAGTGCAGGAGTGGTTGTGGCCAGATGGGGGCTTGGCTCCAATTGGGGGTTTGTTGGCCAGGCTTCATTTTTAAATAGAATACTATGTTAAACACAAAAAGTTTCTGCATTGTCTTTATTTATGAGAATGACAGGGAACCTGCCTTGAGTCAGGGGTCACTGACCCATAGAAAAGTCATTTGGGAGCAGGGGACACAGTACTAGGGAGGGGTGTTAGTGGGTTCTGGAGCAGGGAACAGGGTGCCAGTGGGAGTAGGGGAAAGGGGGCAGAAGAGAGGGGGCAGGCTTCCAGGACAGGTTTCTGCAGCAGGGGTCAGGGTGCTGGGGGGGGGGGGGGGGGGGGGAGACAGGTTTCTGCAGAGGGGAACAGGGGGACAGGTTTCTGTAGTAGGAGACAGGGTGCCAGAAGGAACTGGTTTCTGCAGGGGGGGCAGGTTGCCGGGGGACAAGTTTCTGCAGGGGGGGGGCAGGTTTCTGCAGCGGGGTCGGGGAGGCAAAGGAGAGGGAACAGGGGGCCAGGAGGGCAGGGGACAAGTTTGGGGCAGAGGAGAGGGAACAAGGTTGGGGGCAGGGAGTTCCCTACACCAGCCACGGAGGGAAGCCTTCGACCCGCGCTCCCTCCAGATTGACCGCAGGGCAGCCGGGCTGGAGCGAAGAAAAGCAGCTGCCCGGCCAGCTGGCCATGGTGCTCAGCCAGGGTGCCACCAAGCTCCACGTGGGCAGATGCAAAGGGGAAGCCGCCCAATCAGCTGGAGCACAGTTCAGCCTCCTCTGGGCTGAACGCCACAGCCAGCAGGCCAGGCAGCTTCTCCTCTGCGCCAGCCCACAGCGCCATGGCCAGCTGGCCGGGCAGCTGCTTCTCTTCCCTCCAGCCCGGCTGCCCTGTGCTCAACCCAGGGAGGCTGCACCTAGCTCCAGCTGTGAAAGCCACAGTTAGCTGGCTGTGGTGTTTCAGTCCTCCCGACCTCCCAGCTCCCACCATTCCTCGCAGCTACTCACCTGTGTTGTTGCTCAGTGTGTAGCTGCTCCTCAAATGAGGAAATCTAATGTAAATGTACTGCGCAGGCGTGCAGTTCAGAGAGGGCTCAAGAGCTACTCTTAGAGCCCCTGAGATCTACCGGTAGCTCACAATCTACTGGTTGGTGACCACGGAGTTAGGAAGTGTTTGCTATACACACTGCATCTGGACACCTGTTGCAGCATCTCAAAGCCTAAAAACTCCAGTTTTCTAACAGCAGACTTGGGAGGATTAGATTTTTGTCAATAAATGCCAATTTCACCATACACACAAACCACTGAAAAAATATTTCCATTGTCAAAAAAAATGTACAGATAAATAAAGAAAAATGACATGTGAGAACTTATCAGAGTTTGATATGAGTAGTTATATTACATACTGACCTATCATGTTGAAAATTTGTGTACTAATGGTTATAAAACTCTCTTGCTGAATATCAACAGTTGTCTGTTCCTCCACAAACTTTCCCACAAACTTTGAATTCTGCCAACCCCATTCATCAACACTAGGAAGTGTTTCAACTTCAACCAACTTTATTTAAACACACATTTTAAACAGAGCTATTTAAGTATGAAAACACTCTAATTGTCTGTCTAGAGAAATTTTAGTATCAACTAAAGACACCATTCTAGACTGATCAGGTAAGTCTTGTCAAAGCTCCCCTTTTCTCATTCTACTTACTTTAGGTAGATATGCATACATATGACCAAAAGAAAAAAAAAGATCATCTACTGAAATTGTGAGCTCCTCAGTGCAGGCACCATCTCCTTGTTCTGTGTTTATAAAGCATCTACAGGAGGAAGCATCTACAGGAACTTGGTCCTGACTGGGATTTGTTAGCAAAACCAAGAAGAGATCATTTAACATTTGATCCAAAGACCTTACTCAGGATCAGGACCACTGAACAGACACAAAATACAGGACAGTTCAAAGAGCAAGAAGGATATAATTGCAGAATAGTGGCATACAAAGGGTGGGAAAAGAATCAAATATATGTATTTTATTAACTATTTTTTGTTATTTTTGTCATTATAAAGATTTAAATATACATCTTACTATCCCCAGTAGCTACTTAAACTATCCATTAATACAAATTAATTAATACAAATGTTATCAAATCATGTCTACATGTGTTGCAAAAATAGTCTTGTAGAATATTTTATCAATTACTTCTCTTACCCTTACAGCTGGACTGAATAGCTGTGTCAAACTTCTAGTGAATATTACTGCAATTTAATTGAGTTGGTAGGACTCTTGAATCAGCTTCCTTTCTATTTTTACTATTTTCTTTTTTGTCTGATACCTGAGTAAAACAAGTGTGGAAAATCAGGATAGAAGGAGGCACTTTTTTGAACATTATTAAATTATTGATCAACTGAATTATCAAGAGAAATTAATATCACAGTTGAAACACTGGATGCTCTATTGTTTTAGAGGAAAAATGTCTGAAATGGGAAACAAGAACCATCAAAAACACCAAATGATGACAAATTGACATTTTTTTAAACACACTGAGGTTTATGTACTTCTGGGATTTATGTGCTCAGCTTTGACTCTTATCCCTTTTTCTGACAAGTAGCTTTAACAAGATTTTGTCCTATTGTCATCCAGAAAGTTATCTTATTATTCTCTTTGGACTGACACTCTTCTCGCTTGCATCCTGATAAATTAGGAGTCAAGAAAGGCAAAGGATTAAACTCATGTAAAAAAAGAGATGAGAGAGATCAGAATGAGCCCCGTTGTGTTGTTTGATATGTTAGCTTAGGTATTACAGGTGCTCTTTACATGAAGGCTACAGCAATTTCTACCCTTTGAGCCTGATTCTTCCCTCCCTTTTACCTTTTTTTTAAGTCTATTGAACAATGGAGTCAGTGTAATAATCATAAGTGAGTTCAGAATCAATCCTTAAGTGCTATTTTGTTCTGTGACTGACTGTCATTCCCTTGAAATCATATTCTTATAGCGCTGTGCTTATATAATCAGAGCAGAGAAGCTTCCTTTTGCTGGAGAGATAAACCTGTGTTATCTAACTGGAAAAATGTGTGCTGGGGTACAAACACATATTGACTGTAGGCCCAATTCTGCAACCCTTCAAAGTCAATAAGAGTTTTTTTATTAATTCAATGGGTGCTACATTGAGTCCCATGTACATAATAGAAAACATGATTATGTCAGTGGAACGGTAACAGCAACAAAAGTAACAGATTAAGGCCTTTACAAATTTGTTCAACCTAGCTATGTCGCTCAGGGGCATGAAAAATTCAAACACAAACACCATAGTTAAAATGACACGTCTAGTTTGATGGATGAATTCTTCCATGAACTTTGCTACTGCTGGTTGGAGAAGAGGATTAACTATAGCGACAGACAGTGCCCTTCTGTTGCTGGAGGAAGCATCTACACTACGGTGATACAATGGCACTGCAGTGCTCATAGTATACAGATGGCTTTAGAATGACTACACAACTGAATTGTAGAATTACAATGGAAGTCTTCATCCATTTCCATGCATGTGTCTGCTTGGCAGACTTCCATAATCATAGAGAATGGGTGTAACCCTCCTTGTTTTGAACTTAGTGGAACTTTTGATGTTGGTTCAATAGGAGCATGACAGTAAGAATAAGGGCAAGACTGGTATTAGCACTAACTATGGCTACTCGGGGGATTAAAGCAAGAACACCCTAAGCACACCAGCAGTAGGTCTGGGTTACAAAGAAGACCAGAGGTCATGCAATTGACACTACTGTGAATGAATGCATGAAGATGGGTCAAAACAAAGATCCATCCCCACACACACATTCCAATGTGCTGGCCAGCATGACAGCTGGGCATGAGGAGTGCACCAGGCAATGCCTCAAAGTAAATTACATCCTCATCATAATCTAGAGGTTTTGGGAGGAACTGTGTCTCCTGGAGCAGCATAATTATAATCAACCCTATCCTCAGGGTTGAGCCTAAAGTTCTGCCTACCCCTAGATTAGTATAAAATTTGCTAAATTATAGCTCTCCTTCAGCAGATTTGAATGATGTGTTGATGTTAGGATGACATTCTAAGCCACCTGAGCTCAGTTCAATGATTGTTCTGACTGACTGATTGTTGGCAACCTGCGCTTAGTATTCCATTTTGAAACCTTTTACATCTCTTTTTGAAATTATTTGAATTTCAGATTGTCAAACATCTCATTCAGATTACCGAACACCACAATATACCCAAATATTTTAGATGAAAAGCCTAATTTTGGGTGTAAGTTTTATCAAACATTTTTCATGCAATTCCTGATGGATTCTGCCTTGTGTCCCTCTCTGCTCTTTGCAAGGAAACAAACAAAGCTCCAAATTAGCTTTAATTTGATCTCCATGTCATGTAGACAATGTTGCGTGTCCTTTTTGAGCACTGATACCAGGCACACATACAATGGTTTCCAGCCCCTCCCATGTGATAGTATTAACACAAATAAATACACCCCATTTGAACAATTAGATTTCTATGTATCAGAAGATTGCCAAAGACAATTAGATGCCTAAATTCCCATTAGCTCTCAACAGGAATTACATATTTGATTACTATTTGTGCCTTTTAAAATCTCCCGTATGTATTATGCTGCTTCTAAATTCAGATGCTGGAATCAGCATACTCTCTAAATAGGCATTAATCATCAGAGTGATCACACAAATGGCTGAATGTACTAAGTTGAGTATGCACAAAATTGGAAACTTGTCTATAAAAAGACTGATTTTCAATGGGAGCTACTTTTCCACATTCAAGAACCAAATTTGACCTCAAAGGTAAAATACTGGCCCCACTAAATTCAATGACAAAACTCCCATAGATTTACATGGAATCAGTACATCTTACTTTAATCTTTTCAATATATATACACAGGCTACAGGTCATTTATATATCTGAAAGTTGGATATTCAGTAACGTTTTCTATTATTTGGACCAAGATTTGGACTATACCTAGTCATAGATTTAAGAATCATCTAAATAACCCAGTTATGCAAATATAATCATGGCATGGAGATTATATCTATTTGGATTATTTAACATAAGATTTTCATGCAGTAGCCAGTCTAGTTTTCATGGCTACATGCATGAACTGTATGTTGATTGAAAGGAGATTCCTGTGTGATTTGTCATCACAGGAGCTATCACTTCTGAAAGCCATATTTTTTTAGAAAGACATTAACCGAGTTCAACACATTCCTATGACGGTGTGATCACATATATTGATGCTCCTTAGGGAGAACTACTATCAACTAATTTTGTGAACCTCCCAAAACTCTATGGGCTGAGCCCAGGATATGAAAAAGATTATCTAAAGTTCTGAGATGAGGACCATGGCCCACGACTTAAATGCTGTGGCATGATGGAACTTTATACAATAGATGTAAAGCTCATCTGTGCAAGAGATAGGCCAATCTCTGGGAGACTATGAAATGAAACCCAGCATGACCTAAGGAGCATCAGAAACCTTCCACTGCACATGCAATGGGCACTTCTTTAACTTTGCCTTTTTCTAATATAAACAAACAGCAACATATTAAAAAAGTGTATTTTTAAAAATTCCCTACTAAAACAAGACTCTCCACTGCACACACAAATCTCCCCAGGGAGAAAGGATTGGAAGACACAAAACACGGGACAGATGTTAGCCAAGTTGTTTAATGTTAGATGTTCAGATTCTATGACATAATCAACTATATATTTGAGAGAGTTTGTCTATCTGTCCTTTAAGGAACTACTCCTAAATGGTAAGAGCTAGGACCCACCAAATTTGGTATGCAGCTTCCTCTTATCATAACAAAGATAAGGGTTTGGTTATGCCAGGAAAATGGGATGAGATTACTTCTCATAAAACTAGACAGAAAAGAGACAGAATCAGCAAGTAAGTGAAAGGGACTGGCTGGGGGTACGCTCCTCTGCCCTGCATCTGCAGCTGCTCCAGCCCAGAACTCTTCCCCCCACCAATACCCTGCTGCAGTGAGAACGCCGGGGGTTACTCTATGACTGGGGCCTACATACTGAACTCTTCATCCTCATCCCTGACCCATAGCAATGATTTACATGAAGCATGTATAGTTTCATTCTATTTCCCAAACATAAAAATTAATTGAGTTAAGGTTCCGAGCAATGGCAGGTAAATCTCCTAGTATCCCACATTGAATGGTAGCAATAGTTTTAAATCACTTTATATCAGTTTATGTTTTCAAGGCTACAGTGGCAAGATGTCTATTTAAGATTAATTTTATATTTAAAATTAGAGTGGCAATTAGGATTCCCTAACGAGGTAGGGAAAGTTATATGGGGAACTCCAAAGGCCAGCTTTTATGACACATTGATAGTAGGACAAACAGTGATTTTGTTTTTTATTGTTATTTTCAGGTTACCTGCTTATACATGGAATCACTATATCCTAGTCATCAAAGTTCATTAAATTCCTGGGATGTTGCTCTTTTTTCAGGGAAGACTGTTCACACAGCATTGGTAGTACATTTTCAGAATTGGGAGACAAAGATTCAATAACTGAGTACATTTATGTTTGACTACACATTAACTATTATTGTACATTCCGTTTTGGTATTTCCATGTGCAAGTAGCCCGTTAGGTATCTAACTCCTCATCTGTGCATGTTTTTATACTGTTTGTGTTTTCTGTCATGGTAAATGTGTGCTGTGTCACACATTAAATATTGCACTAGATCTTTAAAAATGTTCCTTTAAATGTGACACTCAGATGAAGTACTGTACTTCTATAACATAGAGGTCTAAAATACTCTAAATGATCTTATGACAGAAGCAGAATTTCAGAAGGAAGTGTGTATGTCTTCCCAACACTGAGAATTTTCAGCCTCAAAAAGCATCGCTATCACCTTTTCTTCATGCGAGCCACAGCACAACAAGATGACATTATTGTATTTTTTAAAAGAGTCAATTCTAGCATTCATCCATTTTTCTGACTGAGAAATGCATGGTTAGTGAGCTATAAGAAACCAGCTTTGCCTAATCAATTACAAATTAAAAAAACAGTTAGGCTCCTTTTATGAGTCCAGTGGTAGTTTGTTGTGTGGTTTTTCTTTTGTTTAATCTGTCATGTATTTCAGGTAGATGTGCAAGTCATTCCATACACTGATCTAAAAAAAACCTCAATGCAAACAGAACAAAAATATGTTTTCACTTTTTTTTTGGACTCTTGTGGCCTGGATTTGTGGGGGCTTTTCTCTGCCTTACAAATAAAGAGTCTCTGATACCGCAACCTGCACATGACATCTCCCTAATAAATTCACATGACAGTCATGAAACGCTCCTATAATCAGTGACATGGGATGATTTTCCGCTCCTGACAAGCCCTTGTATTGAGTATGATAACAGTTACTTTGTCTTCATCCACTGCTGGAGTATAATATCAATCCGTTTGATGATCCAGCAAACGAAGCCCAGCACTTCTGTATCAATCTTCATAGAGTGCTGCCTGTTGTCTAACAAAAAGCCTGAAATGAGATCATTCAATCACTTTGCCGGCTAGGATAGGCTTCTGTTACTGAAGTGGTTTTAACTCCCTGTCACTTTCTTTCTCTTTCCTTTACACAATGAAACTAGGGAGCCTAATTGCAATAGAAATACCTGTATCCCTTCATAGTTTTAGGACAACTTCACAAACCAAACAAGGAACTGGAAAGGAAAAAAACCCTGAGGTTTTCATGCTAATATTAGTTTAAAATGCTCTCTAAAAATAGGACTTTGTGTGAGTTGTAAAGTAATAAGTTGTTCATTTTTAATAATAAGCACCTTTGATATTTAAACAATCACTATAAATGGATAATTTGCTTTAGAAGTAACTTGATTCCTCAGTTTTAGATTTTCTAAAATTCAGAAAATATATAGCTTTAAATTAATAAAACATTTGAATGAAACATACCGATAATACTAGAACCCAAACAAATTCATTTTGCAAAATATTTTGGCTAAGTATTAGCATTTTAGATCTTTACAGCTATTTATACAATTCAGAAACAAATAATCTTCTGTTTTGTTTTGTTTTTAAACAGCTAACTCTGAAAGCTTGTTTCACAAGAGTCCAGGTAACATCTGCAAATACTGCCTATTTTTAGAAAAAAAATGTGATGACTAACTTGGAGCAAATTCTGTCAACTTAATTCATGGTGAGAAGAACTTGACTCTGTAAGCATTCTCCTGAAAATCTACTGTACTAAGGTCTAAGCTAATACAAAAATGATAGCATGAGCCAAGAAAAATCTGGGATGTTTAGATATGGATCCTTGGAATAAGAAATAGAATTGGATAATTTCTCCAGTTACTTTAAGTTTTATAAATAGTAGGAAGCTAAGTTAAAGTTGAGTGTATGCTAAAGGCTGGTTATGTGCGTTTGAATGACAGAGGATTATGTGGCAGTTGGGAAGTGACTAGATTGCTTAACTTTTCATTACCATGCATGCCAGTGTCTTGAGTTTCTAAGAGCTGTAAGATTTCTCTAAAGAAAGTGTAATAATGTTTATGTATGTTTACTGCACTGCATTGAAACCACGCTTTCAAATTCAATGTTTTCCCCTGAACATTTGTTGTGAATTTTCCAGTTTGTAGAGTAAGCACCAGGGATTCCCTGTATACCACTCCGTGTACCCAACCTCCTGAACCTCTTTGAGAACATTCCTAATATTCTATGCCCCTCTTTCTTATACCTCTAGTAGGTGCATCTCCCCCATCTATGCACTAAGCCCATGTATTTTTATACCTACCTCTCCTGTATCCCCTATTTACAAGACTGGATAGCACAGCTCCATGGCACCCAGTCCCTTATCCCAAGTCCATTTCCCACTCAGTCTACTATGGACTCACCATGCCCTCTTCTGGTCTCCTGCCTCTTCATATTCTACTCCTTTTCTGGAGGGAGCCAGTAACATCTCAATATAAATTCATTTAAAATTAGTTTTATACCTAGTTATTTTATACCTAGATATGTATACATATGAAAACAGCTTTCTACAAATGAGTCCATGGTACATAGCACACAACAAAAAAAAGAGGGTGTGAGAGGAGCATGCAAAAAAGAAGCAAAAATTCCTCATTGGGGTACTATAAGGTACAAATACATCTGTACAGAGCAGATTTTCATTTTAATACAGCAACAGGCAGAAATGGAACTTTCTTCTATCTGAGCCAAAGAACCCACCACCAAATAAATAAATAAATAGTTTAAGTATAATTCAGTCTGGAAACCTAAGCAGACCTTAAAATATAAGGGCTCTTTTAGGCAATATTATTTCTATTTCCTAAATTCTCCCTTACATTCTAAACCTGTGACATGGCACCTCCTGGCCTGGCAGGCATGGTCAAGAACCTGTTCTTTGTTTTTCTCTTCATTGTACTATAGTCTGCCTCTGACTGGCAACTTTTCATAACCACACTTTAATAAGTTGCACATTGATCTCTTCCTTGCCTACCTTTATACAAACTGCTCTTATGTTTTAATTATATTCCTGGAATTTCCTTACTATCTTCAACAAAATTACTAAATGACACTTCTTAATGAAGCCAGCAACAAACAAACAAACAAACAAACAAACAAAGCAAACAAGAAATTAATAGTTTATAAAGTAACCCATTTTGGGCATGTTACAAGTAAACAAAAGTGAGTTTAAAATGAACTTTTCTAGAGGTAGCTTTTAAAAAAACTTCTAACATTAAAATATCTCTTTTTTAACTAAACTTTCCAGAAACCCTTCACCTTGGAATGAAATATGTTATATGAAATTTCATAATGACAAATTCATATCTATGGTGTGTCTTCTGCGGTCTGCTTGTGTTATCTTGGCTTTTAATGGCAAAGCTAGCTTTAGTCTTATAATGGAATATCACACTACAGTAAATTCGGGAACCATAAAGTCTTCCAGATGGAATCTTGGGCCAGGATAATCACAATACAAATTTCCTAATGTCCTCTGTGTTTGATCAGCAAAGCTGATCATAACATTTCAGTGAAAAAAAAACAAAACAAGGGCCGGGATTGAAATCCCAGCCACAAAGTCAATGGCAAAAATCCCATCAACTTCAGTAGGGTTACTTCAGGACTTTGTAAACAGTAGCAATAGAGAGAATCCATTTCAGCCCTTCCTCAGAACTAATGCCACCAGGGACAAGATATCTTGGGCAAATTTCAGGTAGCTGCCTGCAAATGCTGGATGTTCAAACCAGAACTTGCTGAATTATTTTGTTTACTACTGAGACATTGCTTATTAATGGAAGGCTCATAGTGACCTAACATCTGAAGTATAATAGTTATTAATTACTCTATTTTTTCTCTACCTCTCTCACCCTCCCAACTTGCTCTCTACATTAGAAGCAGTAAAATCATTTCTAAACTCAGTTTGATTATTTGTCTTAAATATGTGGTTGTCATACAATTAGAGAAAATAAAAGTGGTTTTGCATTTATCAGTGTTTGTGTGTGTGTGGCTTGGGGAATGGAGTGCAACAAATGTCAAAAGAGACAAAACACCTTCTTGAAGAAAAAAAGAGGCTCTATTAGACATGGGAACTAATGTATGTGTCAATCCATTAAGATTTAGCATTAAGAGCTTTTTTTTTAAAGGTAAGATAAAATGAATTGCAAATACATTAACAATTGATCCATAACCCATTACTGAGTCCCTGTAAAAGGCATATGAACAGGATTGGTATCTCTTCAAATCCACTGCCATTCCTGGCTCTCAGTATTGAGAAAGGGAGTTGCTTTGCTCCTGAAAATCTAACCACTTTTGCAATGTCACCAATTTTTTCAATCATCCAAATACCACCAATTCAATTAAGCTCATAAACTTCCTACCCAGAGTTCTCCAGGATAAGCAGCTCCATTTAAAAGTGAATGCGGACGAACTTGTGCTGTCCATGTGAAATATTGTTCAATCAACAGCCAAAGTTTTACTTGTCAGTTTTGATATATCCGATAATAGCTGTAGGTTGTTTTGCAATGTCCAATGTTCTGTGAAGATGGGCTTTTCATATTCTTTATTGTTTTTTTCTGACAAAATGTTGCCTGGACTTTTGCAGTATTGTGAAATGAAACAACAGTAAAAACAATATATAATTTAACCCTCATAGACCTATTTGGACTGCAGGTAAGCATCTTTCCTCGGCTTATGGCTAATTTTGGTCAGGATATAATGAATCCCTGTTCATTGATCCCTTATAAGTATTCTCAGTGATTGAACATAACCCCACACACAGTGGGCACTAATTCATTTGTGCCCCTTTTCACTCTGTTTTAATCAGTATATGACACTGTTGAAAATCAAACCCATAATTAAGCTTCACAGTCAGTCAGTTTTGGCAGATAATGCAAAAAAGAAAAACATGATTCCCTGGTGTTGGCTTGTAGATAGCTTTGTATCTAGGGAGACTGTGCATTTATACACTAGATGCCTGGTGATTTATTTCTTCCTAATAGAGCTTTGTTTCTTTTTTTCAGATTCAACGGTGTCTTTTTATTTTTTATTAGGAAAAAATACACTTTTAAAAACAGCTGTTTAATGCTTAGCTAGGTAGAAAGAAAAGGTACACATACACAAATCAACGTAATAAGCACAGCTGATAAATAGCTTGGCTACTTAATTGGGACAATTGCTAAGGAATAGATTCAGTGACCCCAATCAGTGAATTAATGGCACACCTACTTGTGAAAAGTCCATTTAAATGATATGCTTGGTGTTGTCTACAACCTATTCGCAGTAGTTAACAGGTGTGAATTGGTGATCAGAGCATAAATTTCCTGCTGCTTGCCTTTGTTTGCTTCAGGTTGCTTCTCCACTTTTATTGTTGCTAAATGAATCAGTTACCTTAAATTTTCCTTAAAAGTATAAAAATATATTTTCTGATAAGTTCATTAATAAATGGAAGGGATTATCTAAAAGAAAGTGATCTTAGGATAGTCTTGTTATTTCTCACTGGACTGGCAGGATGACATACTACTGTACATTATGCATAAGGGTACTTCGGTTATTAAGGAAAAGGATGATTTTCTGGATTAATTGATATAATGATTTTAGATACAACTGCGATCAGTTTCCTGAAACTTACTGTGAGTTTTATTGTTTAAATGAACTCTGCTAATTCGAGAACTAGCAATGTTTCGAGCTACCCAAATTATGTAATGTCCAGGTCCCCTGTACCTCTCCCCAAATAGACAAATCTGTCTTTAGAAATCCCACCAAAATCTCCATAGTTGACAGAACCTCAGGCCCTGCTTCTTGTTCATCTCTTCAGTGTTTGGCTTATACTTGATATGGAGTTCAGGTTACATATTAGACCAGGCTGACTTTACACAAAATACAGACAGCTATATTTACCTATGGATGAAGCTATAGTTCCAATTCTTCCTTCATGACTGGTGCTATGTAGGATAAGTTGTTTTGTTCCCTTTCCCCCCATCCCTATGACCTTTATTTTGTAAACAAAGAAAATTGCAGAACTAGACTATAATAATGTTGTTTAAGTAAATAGAATCCTTTTCTCTTTTCCTCCTTATTGTATCCATCCTCTTAACTTCTATTGACTCTTTGAGGACAGCTTTCCAGTTAAATAGAACTATTGTGCTTCCTTCTATAAATTGCCATCAACAAAATCTGACCAGATTTAGAACACACTGTAAATCTCAACTTTTGATATAGCTTTTCCAGCATAACCGAAGGGTTATATAGGTACAGTCAGGTACAGTCACCCCAAAGAGAACTTTTTATGTACTGGAAATGACACAGGGCAGAATAATCCATGTTCAGATAATTTAATGTACCTGTGCAATACACACACACACACACATATATATAAAATCAGTGATGGATGTTCAAGATAGATAAATATATATATCAGTGACAGGTGTTCCAGAGAACTTTCTGATAGTCTTACATTTCAATTTACCTGATAATTATAACTGTTTGTTCCCTGTATATCAAAAGTACAAATAAAACTGAGGAACAAATTACCCCTAGTTCAGCAGTTGAATGGCTGAGTGGACAATCCTTGCAGAAATTGTTTTAGCTAAAGAGCCATCTGGCACATTCAGGGTTGCAATCCAAACAAGCGAGGGGTCATGTCACCACATGTCCATTAACCTGGGTGTGTCACACGATACTTTGCTGTTGTAACACCCACCTGGGCTCTTCACAACCTGCCTAGCAGCATGTAGGTCACATCTGAATTGTCCATGGATAGCAGTACCTCTGGTCCAGCAGCTCTAACTCCAGCAGCCTGCTAGCAACATACAAGTTAACTCCACCAGCCTTGGTTACTCTATTTGTAGGGTACCTCTAGCACAACCCCAGTCTTGGATTTTCCCAAAATCATGTACTCTGCAATGTCCAGCTCTTTCATGAACAATGGGCAGATTGAAGGGGAATCATAGACTTTTTACATCATTTCTAAAATTCTGACAAAAATATCTATAACAAAAGCATATATGACAGAAAATTAAAAAAACACAAGTTTTTGCACAAGTTATGACTACGACAGATTAGAATAAACTCTAAAAGGAAGTCTGTATGTTATTCAATAGCCTTTTCAAGGTCCAGAAAGAAATCTTTTACAATTGAGACCTTCTGCATAGTATTTACATGCTGCAGTCCTGCAATGCTACTGTCTCTGAAGAAGGGGGTGAAAGATAGTTGATCTACATGGTAGAATAATGTGCTTTTCTGAGATGTGATTTCTAAAGTGCACTAATGCACTAACTACAGAACATTAACTGGTCTGTGTATACCCTAGTGCCCTCCAGAAATCACACCCTGTAGAGTACTCAACACCAGTGTGCAATGTACTCTACAGCGTGGGAGTCTAGAGTTTGGAATCCCAAACTACTGAATAGTAGAGGCCAGGGAACATCACACAGCAATGTTTATTTCTAGAACCAATGGCGTTAGTTTTGAAATCAGTATTTACTGTGCATGATGAGTATGAGAGGAAGTGTAATGCAAGTACTGTGGTTGCTTGACAAAGGAAACAAAACTTTAATCTGAGGATGTTTGAGTGTGCAAATCAATCTCATTACCACCTTTAAAAAAATCAGGGAGGAAACAGAAAGAATGATTCTTTCTTCCTATTGACTTAGCTTGATAGTATATGTTGATTTTTACACAATCCCCCTATTAATTCAAATAGCATATAGAATCAAACCATACTATGGGCTATTGTCAGGACAGTTGGGCTGATGGCATATAATAATTTATATTAATATTTGTTTTTTCGTCCCTTTTTTCTCTCTGAGCCTCATTTCCAAGGAAGAACATGTTCAAATAGCTAAAGACAAGCTTTAATTGAAAACTTGAACACAGGCTGTACGTGTCACACTGCTTGGACAGTCACCGTACACAAACATTTATATTCGATGAAAGGAAAGTCCCACTAACCCAAACCAGCTTGATTGGAATCTGAGATTGTCAAGCGCTATTTGTCAGGCATAACTACAGTATGAAAGCAGTAATACCTTATTCCCAAACACATGGACGAAGGAAGGTAACTAGGAATCCTAAGCTATATCCAACAGTATTATAGAAGGGATTTTAAAATCTATTTTTATTGCAATAAAATTTTAGATAGTGGATGGTATTTAGCATTTGCTCTTCTCACAGATATTAAGTCAATTCTGGATGAATTAGCCTTAAATAATCTTGTTCATTTCAATCTCTTCTGTCAGTTCAGCACAGACTATTAGGCACAGAAATCACATAAAATCACTATTGCAGTTAGGATGTACATCACAGTATAAAACACTAATTATAACTACACTCGCATAGTACATGAGTATTAAATTATCTGTGGGCTTTTAACTCTGTATTTTTAAGTGCATATCGGTCTTGTTTGTTTGCTTCAACTCAATAATCATTATGGGAAATATAACTAATTCTCTAAACTTTTAGAGAGAAATCTTAAATTGATACTTAATGTGAAATAACGTGACTGATATGTGAAGATACCTTACATTGTGTGGCAGATACCCTGTTAAATTATCCGTGGTATTGGGAACTTGCAGGTCGTTGACTATCCCAATTTAATTTGGCTAGTACAGGACATTTCTAATAATTAATACTGTAATAACACTTAATGATCTGCACTCATGCAATCTGAAAAAACAGCTAATGGTGCAGTTTTTAGTGATTGAACAAACATCAAGTTTTAAATTTGTCAAACGCTGCTATTTCAGCATCGCACTGCCATGCAGGAGATCCTGCCTGTGGGGCTCTCACTGACCCCTTCGCTGTAGACTTGGGCATGACGTGGCAGAAGCGAGGGATGTGGTCTCAGGGGAGGTTCTGCTCACTTGGAATGGAAAACAGAGAGCTGCATTAGAGGGAGCCACTAACTAACACTCCTTCCTTTCCTCCTTTCAGATATAAGTGCTGTGGGGCCTGTCAGTGTTGAGGAAAAGAAGACCCTGGAAAACGAGAAACAAGAAGAGTGACTCTATTAGTCAGTTTAATAGGTAGAATAATTAATTTGGGGACTTTATTAATTCATTAAATCAAAATTATTGTTCCCATGCTCTACCCCACAACAACTTCCAAAATGATTCTGGTTAATGTGTAGTGGAAAAAAAAATCCACAAATATGGTTACGTTCAGTGGGAATTTTGCCTGCATTAGCATTTTATGATTTGAGTCTCTGAAGGTTAAGAAAGGATTTGAAAGATTCCAGACTCTGACATCTCAAAGAGATGGTGCCTCTGAACAGTTTCAGATATGTTAACCTCTGTGATGATCAGCAATGGGAAGAAATTTTGGTATGGAAAATGTTAACAAGAAGAATGACAGTGTGTTTAAGAATGAAAACAATTTAACTCTTCCCTCTGCACTGTAAATTGCAGGTGAGCACAGCATTTGGTGTAGGAAATAGAATATGGCATTGGGGGAGGTGGGCATGTAAAGAATACAATCGCTCCAGAGCCTCTGCATTTGAATGACAGGGCATGACGTCCTATGGTGCCATTCTACTTTTTGAGGGATTATGCTGGCTTTTTTTTATTAGAATGCAGTCTCTTGTCTCAGGAAGGAGAACTGACATTTTCAAGACCACAAGTTCAGGATTGCAAAAAATAACTCAAACTGAAAGATGAAGAAGCACAATTCAATGAAGTAAGAATTTATACAATGGGCCAGTGTTGTATGTACACCACATTAGCACAGGTAAGAAAAAGATTAGCTGTCATAAGGGAACTAGATTGGGGGAGCTGTTCAGCCTTCTGGTGGAAAGGAAAGATCAAACATAGGCTCATTAAGGAAGAAGGTATATTAACAGGAAAGTGCAGTAGTTTAGCAGCCCTCTGTGGGAATGAGGAAGAGTCCATTCTGTTTTCTCTTTTTAGCTGAGGTAAGTATCACAGCGAGTAGATTACCAGGCAACATGTGCAGATGCATGAAGTCAGGAGGAAAAGGACTATGTTAGTCATAACTTATGACTGTACTTCTCCCTGGAAGCTTTAACTTAACACTGTTTGTTTTCACTTAAATTTGATTTTTACTGGATGAAGTAAGCCTCATGTTTAGCAGTGGATAATGCCATTTGGAGAGCCTTGATCCTGACTCTGGGTGTTGTCCAGAGCAGAAGAGTCCCATGTCAAAGGTATGTGCCTTAGAGCAACAGTATGATGTTTGCTTTGGTTGGTTTGTTTTTTCCTATTTGCTTGTTCCCAGGGCTATCACTCTAGATTACTCCCTTTTCTTCTCACAGCTAACTAGTGTTAAGATGGAGTAACTTCACTAAAATCAATGGAGCTACTCTAAATTTACAACCACGTATTTGAGGTTAAAATCTGGTCCACTGTGGTGATGGTACATGTCATTTTGGGGCTGAATTTTTACGTGGTATATCATTAATACTCAATATAAGTTTTCTGAGACATTCTTACATCCAAATCAATTTAATTTTATGTCTATATGCAGAAATCATTAAGTATACATTAAAGATTGAAATTTCCGAGTGTGAAATCATCAAGCCAGAGATTGTGAATGGGCTTCAAGTGACATTTGAACATCATTGATACCCTGGATCCCTCCCCGTCTGGCTTCAGGCAAGGACACAGCACTGAAAAAGGACTGATGGCACTGATGGATAAACCCTTCAAGATGATAGAGAGAGTTGAAAGAATTATGCTGATATTACTTTACCTGTCAGCCACAAAGATCCCCTAATTCACCTGTGTATTTTGGCTGGAAGTCTGCAAAATGATGCAATATAGACTGGATAAATTCTGTCCAACGGATCCAACAAATCATGATGGACAGTTTCTGCCAGGAATATGCTATTTTTCTTTATATCTCTTGCTCTTCCAGGAAAAACAGTACAGTATCCTAGAGCACAGAGGAAACTGGGATTGGATGTAACTCCTGACTGAGTCAAGCTGAATTTAGGAAAGACTGAAATGAGTTGTAAGAGGGAAAGCCTCTGGGAAACAAGCATTGTAACTCCTCTTCTTTGGAAAGCATCTGCCATTGCTGAATAAGGCAGTTTGCAGCCTTAGAACATATCAGGCTCAGGATGACCTTGACCCTGGATCCTCAGATAGTGGCAGTCACCAAAAAAAATTTTTCCACCTCCAGCTATAGAGAAAACTGCTCGTTCCTTTCAGAAGATGACCTTGCCATAGCCATCCATGATGTCCAATGTGGACTAGAGTTCTTCACTTTATTTTAGATGGAAAGTTCACAAAGAGACTCTTTACCAATCTATGTCTACACTACATGGTTTTGGGGCAAAAACAGCCAGTTTTGCACAAAAACTTGCAGAGCGTCCACACCTCAAGTGCATTTTTGTGCAAGAAAATTTACCGTAAAATGGCAGAATAGAGGACTTTTTGCAGTGTAGGTATACCTCTTTCTACCTCTGTAGGAATAACTCCTTTTTATGCAAGAGTTCTTGCTCAGAAAATATGTGTGGATGCTCAACAAGGGTTCCTTGCACAAAAAGAGCCTATCGGAAAAAGCACAGGTGCTCTGATAGCCATTCTGTTAATGGCAATTAGAACTTTCTTGAGCAAGAGTGTCCATGCAGTATGGACACTCTCTTACGCAAAAGCACATTGCTTTTGTGATGTGCTTTTGAGGTGTGGACATGCTTTTGCACAAGAAGCTTTTTGCGGAAGAGATCTTCTGCAAAAAGCTTCTTGCGCAAAAACCCTGCAGTGTAGTCAAAGCCCAAGGGGCTACGTCTACACTACATGCTTCTTGCACAAGAAGCTTTTTGAGCAACAGTTTTTGCACAAAAACATATTGGACAAGAGCACGTCCACACCTCAAAGCACACCGCAAAATCAATGTGCTTTTGTGCAAGAGAGTGTCCACACTTGCCTTCTTGAGCAATAGCTGTAGCGCTAAAAGCAGTTATGCCTCAGAAAAAGAGGTTTACTTACGGCAGAAAAAGCCCTCTGTTCTGTCATTTAACTGTCCATTTAATTGCGCAAGAGCTCATTTGAGGTGTGGATGCTCTCCAGGTTTCTGCACAAAAACCTTCTAGTGTAGATGTAGCCCCAGAGTATAAGACAGTAGCTAACTACTCCAACTGGAGTAATCAAAGGAAGACATATGGCACTGGTGATTGACAACCTGCACCAGTTCTCCACTCAAACTATTAGATTCTCTTTTAAGGTTTGGTGCTAATCTACAAAGACCTTAGTAGGTTCATTCGCTGTCAAGGACATCTAATGTGACAGCAACAATCCTCCAGGGCAATATGACTAATAGCACAAAGGTAAACTTGAAAGGGCTGAAGGAAAAGTGTTGAATATGTCTCAAACATCTTTGGGGAACTACAGAAGATTCCTTCCTGTGCCAACTACAGGTTACATTGTGAAATTGGATGAGAGAGAAGAGAACATATCACATATACTGGATGTTAATCACATAATCAAATGCACTACTGGAAGGTGCTCACATGCTATGTTAATGAGGATCGTGTAAGGACCAAAGCAGATAATAGAACTCAGACAACAATAAAGAACCAGCATATTAGAAAACCTTGCAGTGAACTCCAAGATATGAGTAACAATTATCCTCAAGATTACCAAAAGCACTCGTCAGTAACCTGCGTACAGCATGTAGATAAAAGGTACTTTCAACCTACCAATATACAGACAATGAAAGAGACATCAATCATACAACATTTTATAAAACTGTTGGTTACAGATGCTAAAAAATCTCTCAATTTTGAGTGTATAAAGAGGGAAAGACACACATTTCAAAGCTTAAATAACTTAGGACAAATTCTGCCTCTTTCATATTAAATAGTACCTTACACCACGTTGAAATCAATGGGCATCTAAGCTGAGTGCTTGAACAGCCACCCAGGAGAGATTTCCTTGCTGCTCAGGTGATTAGCACAGTGCCCACAGCCACCCACAGACAGCAGCATGTGTTTCCACTGGTAGTGTGCATCCACACATGCCTTAGTGCAGAGAATAAAATTAGTTCCGCACACAAATGGAAAAAAATAGAGGGAACATGTGTAGTAAAATACTTCTCAGTGAGAGTAAGAACAGTGGAATTGGACCCTTAGCTAATTCTTTGACATTTCACATACATTTCTGCTAAATATAATGGTGCTAAAAACCTTTGACGTGATGATTTTTTGGGAGAGTTAAGAGAAAGAGGTCTTGACAATTCAAGTGTGTATATCTCAGCTGTCTCTGAAGGACTACATATGCACCAGGTGAAGCAGAGATGAAGAGAACATCAGTATGCAAATACTACTGGCAGCAAAATGTGATAGTGATAGCAGAGTACAACAGTGCAGCTGGGAACCAGTATGCTCCAAATTTTCCAACGCAATTACCTACTGTAGACATTGTTTGTACCCATTTATTCTTTATTCACAGATCAGAATTCCTGTCTCATGAGAGACAGTACCTTCCTTAAGAGAAATAGTTAGCTACAATCCCACAGACATTATATTAAAGCCCTGCCTTTGATGAGGATTACATCAGGTGGGTTCACATTTCAAAGAGCATGTGAAAGGACGAGCATAGAGCTACCAGGATTCTTTTCAAATCTATTTAAAAACAATGTGCTAGATAGGAGGTGCAATCTTGGCCATAAGTAATCAATACCAAAACTTCCATTGATTTCAACAGAGCCAGGATTTCACCCACGTTTTCGTTCAAACCTTTTTTTAGTTTACAGTAAGTGACTAATTGGGATAGAAGATAGTTCTAAACTACACTTTTAGATTTTATATGCCCAGAAGTACAAAAGCATTATACCACTTTGTGAGTGATGTAGTGTGGCAAAAACGAAAATACCAGAGACACCAGAGTCACATTAAAAGGGGACATTGACAGAAAAATACAAATTTGGGAGAATATGTCCCTCTCGTCCAAGCCATTTTAGAATGAATCAGATGGTAAGTAATCCACCTACTCCTATATCTGGCTGGATATTTCTTTCCCACCTTTCTTTTCTGTAGTCAAGGTTTTCTTTCTTTTTCTCTCTTCCTTCTATAAATTATTTGTATGTTTTAAATTTAGCATTTCATTTTCCATCATCTTAAATACATATTTATTGCATCAATAAATGTACTACAGCAATATTAATACACTTGTAGATTTTAAATGTGAGTACTGTGCTGACAATTTATTGGCACTTTCATGGGCCAGACTGGGTATTGGGGGGAGGAAGGGAAGGAGTATTTAATGCTCTTGTTGACTGAATGGGTCCACAATTACTCAGCGATCCTTGATCATCTTCTCACCTCACAATAACCTGACATGAGGAGCAATAACTAGAGCTGTACAAGAAACAGATTTTTTTGGTTCACTGGAAATTGTGAAAAATAAAATAAAATACTTTTGTTTGGGTCAGCCTGAAAACAAATTTCAAAATAATGGTGAACTGGAAAGCTTAAAAAATTCATGGTAGGTCAAATATTTCAATATTTTCAAAAACTTTTTACTTTAACCATTTTTAAACTATTTTCAGACAAAAAATTAAAGGGCATTTTGAAAACATCCAAAACAAATTTCATTTTATTCAGATTCTTTTCCAACTGAAACTATTAATCCAATATGTATTGGCAAAACATTTGTATCTTGCCAAATCTACAGTTTTTACAGGTCACTAGGCTCCCCTGAACATAGCAAAAGATTAGTGACTAAGGGAATATGATGGGTGGGGAAGAGGGAAAGACTGATAACCCAGTTGTCATAAACTGTCCTGAAAACTGAGTTAATATTTGCCAATCAAAGAGACTTTTAACTTAACTTGCAGGTCCTGCATTCCAGATGCATTGTTTTACACTGTTGCATTAAATTATTAACAACATTTAATTTGGAGGGGAAAACACCAACATTAACTTATTAAAAACAAATGACAAAAGACATTTTTAATGCCAAGACATAAAGTATGCTTCAGAGTGCAATAAAATGTGAACAATGAATTATAAACAGAGCCATCTAATAGACTGTTGGTGAAACTCTGAGCTTTAGCCATACTGTGACCAACATTTTAGAAAATTCAGCCATTACATTTGCAAAAAGTGCCAAGGTTCTCTTTGAAAAAATAGTTTCGAAATCTTAACCTGATCATGAGAGAAGCTGAAGTATCCAATATTCCTTTAGCGATCATGGGGATTTCAAGGGGATCATCACTTCACAGGATCAATCCCACATTCTGAAACAATACCAGATTGCCAAGAGAAAATCAAAACTGGCCTTTGTTCTAGATCAGTCTCATGTTTCTCCACATCAGGAGTAATCTTAAACTCTTGAACATCACCACGCTGGACAATGATTTCCTGTGTGAACTTTGATTAATCAGGCACTGAGTGGAGGCAGCTTTTCCAATTTTACTTCACACTTTCCATGCAATCTGGTATGTCCATACAGGATAGGGCTCTCTAACCAGTGTTCCCATGAAGCTGTGCAGTAGCACAGCTTCACAGATGATTAATCAGCCCCACCCAGTCAGAGGCTCAGGACTCCATGCACAGAGCTGATTGACTGGGCGGTGCTGATCATTCACCAGTGAAGTTGTGCTGCAGCACAGTTTAGAGGGAACATTGCCTACAACCCCAGTTTAAATTCATGTCGCTCAAAGATCTTAATGGCTATGCTAATATTAAGAATGTTGTTTTGCAAAAAAAAAAAGGGGGGGGGGGGGGGAGGGGAAGGAATGTTGCAATATATGTACAATCTGTCAACTCTGAAGAAGCCTCAAATCTTTCACACACTAGTTTTTTCAAAGACGTTGCCCTGGGTATTTAATTATCTTGACCCCTGAGAGGTGCTGAGCACTTGTGATGCTTGTTGACTTCAAGCGCGGGGCACATCTTGGGATCAGGCCTCTATTTTGTGTGGAAAAGCTCTCCCTTTATCAACATTCCTTAGGGTATTTTATTATGATTTTTATTAACATTTTTTCATAACAGAGAGGAAATTTTTTTAAATGCTTTAATCTGACTGAGCTACCTTTAGTCTTCTGTTCCAAACTGTGCAACTTTCCAAAGTGACATCCCACTGTTATTTGTGTCACTTTAGTTAACTAGCTCTCCTTATGGCACTAATGCATTTACAGTTCGTTATCATATTCATAGTTTTTTTTCCATAACAATCACTGAAATAGCTCAGGCATTCATTTCTGGCAGGGCACAGACTGTTCTGCACTTTGAAATTCATAGATTTAGCAGTGTAGTGTCAGATCATTTTTCATAACCCTTGTTTCCTTGTCAGCATGTCATAGCCAGTAAAGAGCGGCTAGATTAGTACAAATATATAAATCTTTTCTCAGCTTCACCTCACTGCTGTTTAATACCACTTTACTAGACCACTGTGCTTACTAGCTTAAAATACCTTCTGTTTGAAGAAACGCATATTTATTATTATTATTGGGGAGTTTTTGTGCGATTTCCCTCAGCACAAGCTGACAGGCAGTATAGGACTTTGTCATTTATCATTGTACACAAGATCTGTCAACTTGGGAAACAATTTCAATAAAAAAAAATTTCTGCATGAAATTACTTTCCAAGACAAGAGACTCTTTCTGACTTTTGTATGTGTAGTTCTGTGTCTGTGTTTATTTATTTTGTCTGCTCCCCCCTTTTCTTTTTTTAATTTTGGCTGTGAAAGGTACTTAATGTACCAAAAACAATTTGTACAAGCATTATTTCACCAATTGAAAGTGTGTACGCCTTGCTGTGGTCTCCCTTATCTAACTGTTGCTAATACATTTTCATGCTGTGCTCTTATGGCTTCATTTTACAGTTGACGAGATCACCCACTCCATGCTGTGTTAGAAATGGGACCCTCGTCACTCTACTCCACAGAGTGCACTTAACATGTGAACAACAAACAACAAAAAGTTACTGCTTTAAAACATCTTTATCCCTTTATACTCTTTTGCTGAAAACTTAGTCTCGGTTTTATAGCTCAGTTCGATAAGCTATAGTGGCCATGTAAATCAGAAATACTGTACTTATCAGAGGGTGAATGTTATAATCGCACAGTGATGTGGGTTTAGCCTTATAATAATTTATCTCTTTCATTGATACCCTGTACTAAAAACTTCATATTCTTCTAAAGTCTACAGTTATCTATCTCTGCCCACCCTCCATCAAAAGGGGGGAAAATAATTGCTAGATTCAAACGACTAGGAAAAATTGTTTTTATTTTTGTTTGATTTCTTGTATGCGCCTAGTAACAAGATCAGACTCTGAGGCCGGCAGATAGTACAACCAGCTGGGGCAATAATTACTGTGAAATTATGTTCTGGACAGCTGAAAAGGAAGGATCAGCCTCAGAGCCTCTTGTTTTCCACCCTGTCAGTTTTTTCCCTAGCTATGGATTTGTTGTCATCAGCTACTGATGATTCCGCTGACACCCCTGTCAGAAAATGAATTTTTCACTCCTCACTTGATTGACTCCATCCATTGGGTGAAACTCTGTCAAAAAAGTGCCACTCTCAAGCTCACTCTTTCATGGGTTTCCAGTTCCTACACCTACTCTGGACAGATAGACAGACAGCAGACATACCCACCCCTCTCTATTATTCAATAGATTGCTACTTTTGTTGTTGTTGTTTTTTTGCTGAACTGATATAATTTCAGAGAATGCGTCCTCAACTTGCTTAGAGAATGCTTTGAATTTAATTAACTATTATTGTGAGGTCATTTTGTACACGTAACTTTTAAAAAATATTTCAAGCTTAGAGACTTTTAAAGCTAGTCCACAGACTATTATGGCACATAGACCAAATACTGACATATTTCTTCATGAAACAATCAGTATTTAAATAGCTTTATTTTTATATTGCTTATTAACAATAAAAATACCACATAATCTTTCCCAGGGGATTAATCTGTATTAAATATAAAGTGATAGACAAATCCAGTGGTTAGTTTATACAAGCTGATACCAACTTTTTTTTTTTAATTAGGGTACTGTACAATCCAGATTACTTAACCTGAATGATTGTGTGTTGGCCACTGGCAACTCAGCAATCAGAGACTACGCCTCATTCGAGATAGGAGTAAGCTGTCTGCAGCAGCCACAGAATATGGCATTACAAGTGCACACAGCTGCTGACAGCCAACTCCCTCTCAAAGGAATCAAACTTTTTATAAGTGTGACAATAGAGAATCCCTGGCTGCAAAAATGAGTGTCATCACAAGCACTGTAGTTAACAAAAATGTGCATTTTACTATTAAAAAATACACAGCTAGCAACAAGTACCACTATCAAAGCAGAACCACAAACGTTAATTTACAACTGGCAATTACCATTCAAAGTTTGTGCACGTTTTAGAGCTCGTTCCCATCTGAGAAGAATACAACCTCCAATCAGATGAACAGGAGAGTGCAGTCATTGTAATTCTGAGAGTATTTATGGGATGTGACACATGAAGAAACACTCCTGGAATCTGGTTCTACTCTGAGTGATTTTGCTGTAAATGAGGAATAACTCAACTGGAATAAGCAGCATTATACATGTATAACAGGTTAAAAAAATTAAAAACAAAAAAACAACAAAAGGTCCTGCAGCACCTTAGAGACTAACAAAACATGTAGATACTGCAAGACTATTGGTTGTTTTTTAATTTTTTTTTCAGTTAGAGTGCATCTATGCTGCACAGTTAATATAAGATAACTAGCATTATTTCGAAATGACAATGTGAGTGTCTCCACAGCCATTCTGTTATTTTGAAATATTTTCAAAATAACAGACGGCTTTTTCCAAAATCTGTAAACCTCATTCTATGAGGAATAATGTCTATTCTGAAATAGCTATTTCAAAACAAAGCATGTGTAGATACCCTACTGCTGCTATTTCAAAATAGCCCCTCACCAAGGCCATTGTAAGTTATTCCTCCCCAGTGCCTCCTGGGGTTCTAAATTGAGATATCATGTCTACATTAGGGAAACTGAAAAAACAACAGATAGTCTGGTAGCACTTTATGGACTAACAAAACATGTAGGCGGTATCATGAGCTTTCGTGGGCACAGCCCACTTCTTCAGATGACCGGAGTGTTGGATGTCCTAGTGCCCATGAAAGCTCATGATACCATCTACATGTTTTGTTAGTCTATAAAGAGCTACCAGGCTATTTGTTGATTTTTCAGTTTACTTGTACAGACTAACTTGGCTACCCCCGGAAGCTTCTGAACAAACATTAGGGAAGCCTGCCTTGGACTATTTTAAGGCTTCCCTGCAGGATAGATGTTCTATTTTGAAATAAGCTATTTAAGAATAGCTACTCCGGAATAACTTATTTTGGAATAGACATGCAGGGTAAACGTATCCTGCCTCTGAGACAGGTAAAAGAAAAGCCATCCCCAGATTATGTGTTTCTGGGGTAAAATCCTGGCCCCACAGAATTTGACATTAACTTCAGTAGGGGCCATGATTTCACCACTGGTATGTTGTCCACGAAGGATCAGAAATACAATATCACCAGATACTGTCCCACAAAAGCATAAAAGCCTTTTCTTTTGAAAATATTTTTAAATTATTTAACCTAATCCTGAACCAAGTGAAGGAATTTGGATTTGCCAGTAATAGTACAAATATATACAGCAATAATACAAGATAAATATTTACATTTATTATCAATGATATTATAACCATCCCGACATTTCATACAGAGCTAATAACTTTGGTGACTGATCACTTCGCTGGAACTACACACTGTGTAAGAGAGGGGCACTGGTCATCTACCATACTCAGAGAAATTATTTCAGAGTATCTCTTCATCTATTTTAAAAATGGTAAAATCTTCTTTAAGAAAATGGTAAGTTCAATGTTTTTCTTTTTACTTTAATCTGTGAGTTTTGGTAGCATGGTTTTTTTTTCCCCCTACCAAGTCTATTATAATTCTAAAATCAAATGAAATGTAATTACCTTTTTATTGATATGTTAAAAGAAAAGAAATGCTCAGAAATACTGATGCCACAGGGCTATCTATAATATCTTCACATTTTATTTAAACATTTCTGGATCTGCAGCGGAAAACTCAAGGAACTTTACAGCTAGGTTAGCAAAACAAATAAGAGAGTCATCACAAAAGAATGGTCAATTAGACAGAGCAGGAATTGAAAATTATTAACATCCAAATAGATAAGAATAGATGTGGAGAAAGCTTAGTCTACTTGCTACCATAACTCTCTAAAGTTCTCTCTTTAAATCCCTATTTCTCTCATTGGAAAATGAATTCCAGCAAGAAAGGAATGTGAAATGGACTTAAGTTCTTAAAGTTAGTTAGTGGGTATGGTGAGCAGGTGGTAAAGATGGACGTACACATTTATGTATAGATCAAGTTGATTAACTGGATTTGATGGTCCAGGAATTCTCTTCTAGTTCTGTGCTCTATGTTCCTATGTTCTAACTGTTGGGTGGCGGGCGGGAGGGGGGGTAGGGATATCAAAAAATGGGTTTAAGAAAGGTGATAAAGAGTTAACAAATGAGACTTTGAAATGAGGAGTCAGCGAGTGAACTGAGTATTTCCAGATACTGTAAGAAGTGAGATAAATACAATGGGGCAAGAAGTGCTGAATGTAACAATTGGAATTATCAGTCATGTGACATACTCTGTTCCCCTGATCATATAGGATAATTCCCTTTTTTATAACATTTGATCAGTTTAATTTTAAATCTTTGATGAAAGAGTGATTGGCAATGGCTGAATACAGGTCAGAGTTCAGGACAGATTGGATGTCATTGGGTCTATGGCCAAGTACATTTTGGAAAGACCAAAAATGTTAAAGAAAGGAAAGTTGTTCAAATTACTGTATAAAGTTTAAAATATTTTGATAGTGATTACAACACTTGACACAAAATTGGTGAACCATCAAAATCAGTTATATAGGATTCACTACAATTATCAGTATTTCCAAGCTCCATTTGATTATATTGGAATTAACATTATCATCTGTACTGTGGTGGATCAGGTTCTTGTTGGGCTTGATGCAGTACAAACATATTGGAAGCCAAAGTCCTTAATCAGAGGAGATGACATGATTTCGACAAGTTTCTGCTCAGAAACATGAAAATACCTACCAAAAATCAATTACAGAATCAGAAAAATTCATCCCCAAATGCTAAAAGACGTAAAATATGAGACATAGGGTATGGTATAACACTTATAGCATTATACTCTAAAGGATATATAGAAAGCATTTCTTTAAAGATATTTAATGGATACATATATTTTTTAAAACAGTAAGATTGAGAAAGAGAATTAAAAGTAGGAAAAAAGGAACATGTTTTCAGAAGAGAGATAAAATGTTACAGAAAATTGATAATAGACATAAAGTACACTGATACTTTAAAATGCTAGCAGTTGCAGAGAAGCGGGCTCTCCCACAAGAAAGGTATTTCTGTGAAAGATCAAAAAAAGAGTGATGGATGAAGTTGGAAAGAAAATACAAAGTAGTCCAGACTACGAGGTAGACTGGAGAAAGGCACAAATCAGTACTTCTTTCCGATCAACTGGGGCTTTGAACACCCACTTCAAAGATAGCAAAAATGCCAATTTATATGAATTCTGACTTGCAAAGAAATTTTGACAGCTATATCTCCCTAATATGTTTAAATAAAGCTATATTTTTCTGGTAGATACACTTAAGTCTTTGTGATAATGTACCATCAACATAAAAAATGTAAGCTAAGTTGGTATTAAGTGCTCAGCTATGTTTATTGGTGATAGGGTTTGGGGATGGAGTGCCAGCGTGAGCTTTCTAATGCTGGGGAGTGGGGAACACTTTATGAACGTCTCTCCTGAAATTATACCTCTTTTTCACAGTTCTTCAATCACACACATTCCTTACTAACACACATACAAAACAGCTCAAACAGACGTGGCGCTCCTGTCCAGCTATCTACTAGCAAAAATATAGACATTCTGAGAACTTAATAAAAAACACAGTTCAGATGTTTAGTACACAATTAAGCTACTTAAAAAATGATTGTCTGGAATTGGTTCAAGGTGTGTGTTATTGGCATTCAGCACTACTTTTGTATTGTGCAGGAGAAGAACATTTAACCACAGTCTCCCATTCAAATGAGTAACAAATGTGAGAGGTATGAATTTTGCTAACTGAAGGAGAATGCAGAAATGAAGAACCACAAGTGGAAGTCCAGAAGACTGAACTAAAAAACCTTTGACAGTCTACTAGCTCTTACCATTATTTTCTGCTTGTTGCTCATTTCGACCTAGTATGCAGCCACCAGACCACACCATGTCACACCCCGGTAGTGGAAGTGTAAGTTTGAGGGTCATTGAATATAGTGGAATTGCCTTCTGTAGCATAATTAGAGAAATGCAGTGAATAGCTCTGGGCCCACTATTAAGAAACTGTTTACTATGGACCATCAATGCACACCTGTGCCTCATTCTCTGAACGGATTTTTTGCTTTATTATATTGAAGGACAAAATAGGCTTAAGAGATTCTGCTTCTATAAAGTATACAAAGGAGTTGTATAGAAATTGGGAGAAAAACTTCAAAACCACAAGTGAACATCTTTCTACTTAAGGACCAAAAAGAATAAAGGTTTGCTGGAATCTTTCTGAAAGTTTGTCATGTCTCTCTGTATTTTTTTATCATTAAAATGAACAGCATTCAAACTTCCACCTGTACTGCTGATTGAGACCTTGCTTGTGAGGTCAGTATAAACTGAAGGCCATTAACATCTGGTAGCAGTTAGTGGCTTAGATTAAATAGTGTACACTGTTACTTAGAGTCTACTCTCTGGAGTGTTGGTTTCCATATCAGAAACACACCATTAGAATTATCAGCAATTGGCACACTTGTAATCTTAGCAGAGGCCAAGGAACAAACAAAGAGTGATTGTGAAATGCCTCACCTCCTTTAGGGGTGGTTTTTCCTATTCATAGAGAAGGAAAGTTGGTGGGGTGAGGAGGAGAAAGTTTGCACTGGTTCTACTCATGTGTTATTTAAACTGAGGAGAGAGGGAAGAATCTAGCTTTCAAAACTGTCTCTCTGATATAATTCTGCAGTACCAAATTTCGTTCATTTATTTGCTTTTAGACTGATAGAAAGACTCTTCAACTTCCTAATAATCCACCTCTCTCCCAGGTGCACCAATACTGAACAATTGGGATGGTGCTTCCTAATTCAAGCAGCACTCTAATCCTTTAATGATGGAAATTAATCACCATATTTAAAGCACTCATTCTTTTTTACAGGGCTGGGGAACCTTTTTTGGGTTGGGGGCCACTGACACATAGAAATGTCAGTCTAGGGCCACACACAAGTGAGAAGCAAAAAACAAAGCAAACAAACCCTCACCAATGTGGCCCCTGACTGAGGAGAAAGACAATCCCGACATTCTACTCACACAAGAGCCTGGGGGGCCCAGGCTAGCAGATTTTGTGTCTCCCCACCCGGGGGAGGGGCAAGTGGGGGAATGGAGTGCCAGTATGGCTTTCTAATGCTGGTGGGCAGGGAGCACTTGATGAATTTTTCCTGAAATTATACCTCTTTTTCACAGTCCTTAATAACACACATACAAAACAGCTCAAACAGACAACTTATTACATTTCAAGTATAAACCAAAAGTAGTTATGTCCCATATTTGTCATAACCTGAGGCTATATCTACCCTTATGTAGGGCCTGTAGAATACAGGCTCTACACATTCACACTCGTGACTGCAGCATGTAGCTATCCGTCACATTAAAGACTTTGGCAATGGGTTGCCTTCTCTGTGCTTAGAGCAGTGGTGGGCAACCTGCAACCCATCAGGCTTCTATCTATGGCCCATGAGACATTTTGCTTATCGTTGCCTAGATGCAGGGTTACCAGATTCTGCTGGCTACCATCCACGTTGTTTTCTTCCTGCCAGTCTTACTAAAGTGACACATGCATAAAGCATGGGAGCATGAAGGGAGATGCAAGCTGATTCACACAACACTGGCTGTGAGAGCCATGTGCTCCCTCTGCATCCAATCAAAGTGCTGCTATGGGATCAGTTGGCACACCCCACACATTTTACTTATGCAAGCAGAGTTAGTAAAAATATCCTATTCCGGGAAATGGCCTTGGTTATGACAAACTTGTGGCACACTGAGATGAAGGAGGGCCACTCTTAGGGCCCACTCACGAACCAAGGTTGCCCTTCACTAGAGCTTTCACCGTGACGATGGCAGGGAAAGAATCTGGAAATGAAGGATGGTAGCAGGAAACTATGCTGTTGAAAACAGCAGTATAGACATTAGAGGCATGGCTTGGGCATGTAGAGAGCCATGTAGTTTATTTTCCCTAGGGTTCAGGCATGTGCTCTCCTAAGCCATGCCTGCCTGTCTATACAGCTGATTTTAAACTGTGCTAGCTGCATGTGCAACATTTGTTCACTACACATCACAATAAATGTAGACATCCCTTCAGATCTGCAATGAAACGCCAATGAGGGGTTAAGGTCTGCCAGAACTTCCTTTTGCTGGTGTTGCCATCCTAACTTGCCAGCTATGCTCAACAGACATAACCTCACCATCTGTGACTTTGGGGAGACTGGCTGCACAGAAGATGCAGATGAAGCAGCTGTTGTATAGAAGAAGGCTGTGTACGTGTGCGTGAGCCTACTTCCCCTCTCTTGTTCCTTTGGCTCCCCTGGTACAACTGGCAGAAGTACAGGAGCCCTTCAGGTGCCAATGTCTTAGCACCGTACTGCCCAGCATAAATCCACTTCCTCAAAGTTCCATTCTAATGTGCAGCCTCAACTTCAGCCACATGCTTTCTCCTCTAGAAAGAGCACATTATGGGCATTAACTCTGCACATGTGTCTGTGGGTCATTTACCTTACTATAGCTGAGGTTGAAATTTGGATTGGTCATTTAAGCATGAGCTTGAGGAACTGGAGGTATATGTTGGGATTGATTATTGCTCAATATGATGAACTGAAAGGGAATTTGTCATGGACTATGAATATGTTTGGGTATTATGCTGTTTTGGAAATAAAGTCTCTGAACTGAGGCTGGAGTGGAGGTGAAGGGACCATGAAGGGAGATGCAAACTTGGCATAACTAGAAATGTCCTGGCATTTTTGCAACTGAATTGTTAAAAAAATTGTTAAAAAAAATTTGGCCTTAATTCTAACTTTAAGCTTTGGATGTGTGGTACTTGTGAGAGACAACATGTAATTCTAACTGCATTATGTATTATGGCAAAATGATCATGTCCTTATAATGTCATATATAGAACCAGTGACAGAAATGAGAACAGAATCAAAATCTCCTTATTCAAAACCCACGTACTAGTCACTAGAGGTATGTTTACACAGCAACATTATTTTGAAATAATTAGGGCTCATCTAGACTACACTAAAGTTTTGAAAGAGGATATGCAACTTCCGTGGGAATTTGCATATCTTCTTCTGATCTCACTTTCAAAAGCGGAGCTTTTGAAAGTGAGAGTAGTCGGGAAGTGGTTTTTTCGGCAACCACCTCCCCTTTTTTGAAAAGCCGTATAAACCTCATTTTTTGAGGAAGAGCAGCTTTTCGAAAAAGGAGGGGAGTGGGTTGCCAAAAAAACTGCATCCCAACTACTTTTACTTTTGAAAGCTCTGCTTTCGAAAGTGAGATTGGAAGAAGATATACAAATTCCTCTTTCGAAACTTTAGTGTAGTCTAGACATAGCTTTAGCGTTATTTCAAAATAACTTAGACCGCGTCTACACAGCAGGCAGTTATTTCGAAATAACTTCGGAATACCGTCAAGATGGAGAATTTCTTACTCCAAAGCCTGTAACCCTCATAGTACAAGGAGTAAGGGAAGTCTGAGGAAGAGTGCTCTATTCTGAAATGAGTGCCGTGTAGACACTCCCAATTTCGAAATAAGCTATGCTTTAAATGTAGCTTAATTTGCATAGCTTATTTTCAATTAAGCCCTGCTGTGTAGATGCAACATTAGTTTTTGTGTTTATATTATGTCATGTTTCTATATGTACAATGGAATATTCATTAAAAGATTTATTCTAAATTAATATCCTCCTAAACAATCTCCACTCCTTTCCCCCCTTTTACCAAAAGGGAGTAAAAAGAAATTTCGGAGTCTTTGCAGAATGTGGGTGCTTATTGATGGAATAGCACTTGAAGACATGCAAAAAAAAAATATCTGCTTTATGTCTGCATTGACTGGAAAATCATTTGCATGACTGTACTACAAAGCACTATCTCCACCAATTGCTTGATATGGAATAAAAAGAAAGAAAATGATGCTAGTAATGTATGACCCTGAGAGTAGAGGAATTGTAGCTATTTACATCAGTTGTCAGCAACCTGCTGCTTGTTTGCAGTGTTGCTGCATGGATATAGATAACCTCTCTGAAACATTAGCTGAGACAAAGCAAGTAATTCTTTGTTGACACATTGTCAGTTTCTAATTTGTTCTCAAACTGTGAGGTAAATCCTCCATCTCCACTGGAAAAGGGACTGCTCTATCTCACATCAGGCTTTCTGCCCTTTTCACTTTCTATTCTCAGCTGGAAATGTAGCCGAAAAGGAGTTTCCTGCCCAGAAACTGATAAAACAGACCAACAAAATCATCTGGTGAGTTTAACTTTAGTCGTGATCCCTTTGCCTCACTCCAAATATAAACACAAAGCAATGCGGAATGCAGACTATTGTCCTTAGTGGAGTGGCATTAGAAATCAGGAGGAGTGAGGATGTGAAGGGGGATACCCCCTTCACAGGGCAAGTGAGCTTTTTGCCACAGAAATAAATACCTTGGAGCCAGACACCCCCAGCGGATGAAAAGATTGAAAAAGAAAATTAAATTGATAGCCCTTCAAGAAACATGGCATGCCGAGAACAAACTGCAAGCACCATGGCAGGGATTTCATCCCTGTCCTCTTCCCAGCCCCGCATTCTGTATGTTCTTTCTGAGGAGTCAGCATTAAGAATACTGTAAAATCTGACATGCTGGGAATTTTCCCACACAGCAGAGATTGACCTGATTACATTGCACTAGGTGTAGGAGCTCATTCTTCTTTCTGACTGTGGCTCAGATACAAGACTGACAGCTGGACTCCATCACTTGGATTAATGGGTTAAAACCTGACATCTTTTTAGTATTTTGGACTTTATTTTCTTTATCAGCTTGACTTTCATGCTCAGAGTGCTCTTGCCACAATATTCTTTTAAAAGTACACTTGTCAAGGTCCATTTGCTACTAGCTACCTTGATAGTGACATCAGCGATGGCTGTGGTTTACCTTTTGACCTTATAGAGGCAGCAGATGGGCCCAGTAATAAATCCCGATTATTAGTGAAGGAGCCAATAGCTCGGAAAGACAGAAATAAAAGTCAGGCAGTTTTACACTGCGGTTCTTGTTATCTGCTTTCATATGGAGTTGTGGGCCATGAGGATGATGAGCAACCTCTGCTGTCTGTGTTCCCTTTTTTCCACTAGATTCTTTCCATCTACCTGTTAATAGCAGAAGTGATAGTGGGCCACTACCAAAATGCCTTCCTAATTTTGTAGCACTTTATAGACTAATAAAACATGTAGATGGTATCATGAGCTTTCGTGAGCATAGCCCACTTCTTCAGAGGACAGGAGTGTTGGAAGTCCAGAAGCAAGAATAAATAAGGGAAGGGGGGGGAGGAGATTGGAAATGCCGGAAAGAGGACATTGGGTAGACAAGTTTCAAAGAGATAGCCCAGTCAGACTGTAACAGGAAAAACTTAGAAAACAGCAGATAGTCTATTAGCATCTTAAAGACTAAATAGTTAAAAGAGGCTGATAAGAACCATTAGAAGAGTACTCTTCCTTTCCTAGTTCAAACTAATGTTTCTTATCAGCCTTTTTTATTTAGTCTTTAAGGTGCTAATAGACCATTTGTTGTTTTCTAAGTTTTTCCTGTTACAGACTGGCTGGGATATCCCTTTGAAACTTGTTTATTCAATGTTGTCTTTTCCTCTCCTCCAATATTTTTCCTCCTCTCCTTCCCCCTCCTTCCCTTACTTATTCTTGGACTTATAACACTCCGGTCATCTGAAGAAGTGGACTGTGCACATGAAAGTTCATGATACCATCTACATGTTTTAGTCTTTAAAGTGCTATCAGGCTATTTGTTGTTTTTTAAGTTTTTCCTGTTACAGACTAACTCAGCTACCCCTCTGAAAAATTTCCTAATTTTGGTTTGCTTAGAGCTTTGGAGGGGCAAAATTTAAAACCATAGAGAGAAGGACAAAAATCTTCAAGGTCCAGGAAGGGCAGCCCAAAGCCTTATTAATAGAGATATAATCAGTGGATAACAGTGGGATGTGATAATGGCTATGATATGTTACAGTGATCATATTTGCTAAAATAATTCAACAAAACACACAACACACAATAAAAATTATACACCCTAGTATTTCTTGTTGGGAATTAATATATTTTGCCCTGGATTAATCTGTAAATTATCATTTAAAATGGTGAGCATTTGCCATGTAAAGATTGGTTATTTTTCATAGGTTTATTTTCCAATAACTTGATTACTCAAACTTGAAGCACGTTCTTGGGAACTTCATTTCTCAACATTGAGCAAGTGATGATGTGGCCAATTTTGAATACGAGCTAGAATTTATTTAGGGCACCTCCTCAGTACCCCCAGTAAAGGAACCAACTTTGAGATGCCAATGGGAGTGTAACATAGTTAAACAATAAATACATTTGAATAAGATTTTTATTTCTCCCATTAAATTTTAACATGTGACCCTGCAAACCTTATTAACAGCATGAGTTCTAGCGAAACATGAGTGCAAGAAACCTTCATTTATGCATGAGTGGTTGTGAGTGATGAATATTACGAGTAAAGATTGAAAGATCTAGCCCTCACTTTGTTAATAGATACTAACTTGATGTACCATTATTAACTGCTGGTATTTTAATTTTATCATTTGTTAGTTATATCAATCATTACCTTGGCGGCACAGAAAGAGAAGCTTTACTGTTTCAAAGAAGGAGGCATGAGTATATATTGTGTGTTTTCCATATAAATTACCTAGGGGTTTTAATAGATACAGGTGTTTTTTGTTACTTTTGGAGAAACAAAAAGGAAACAACCCATGGGCTAATGTACTAATTATCAGTGGTTGTGCAAGTCTCCAAAAAACATACATTCTGTAACCCCTGGAAAAATTCTGACATGTTATAAACTGGCTGAATTAGCTTAAATCAGTAAACAACAAATTGGTGCCAGCACAACAGCAATGCATACTAAGTGACTTATTCCCAATGCCAAAAATAACTATGTAAACCGCTGCCAAATAGCTCTGACTTTATTCATATAGTCTTTCTTAAAGATTAAAAAAGTCAAAACCATAGAAAAATCATGGATTTCTAGGAACATGCATTCTAAAAACCTACTTTTATAATAATTTTAGTGGTTGATTTCACAGGGGTTTTAAAAACTAAAATATGAGTAGACAAAATGTTCTGATTGTTAAATCAAAATTTATGAAGAGCATCAAAATACAAAATTCTATTATCAGTAAATCATGGTTCAAATCAGGTGACAAAGAAGTAAAGGAAAATTATTCCTGCAGGAAATCTAAAAGGGATTCATTCCTTTACTGTAAATAATTCTATAATCTCATTTTTATGATTTTTTATTTCTCTTGTAAAAAAACAGGAGACAGTAAATTCTAGGTAATTTTGTAGCTAAATTGAGTGAGGTCCCTGAAATATGAGAGAGAGGAAGAGACAGAGACAGAAAGAGAGGAGAATCAAAGGTGTCCATACTGAATTAGTGCAAGAGAAAGCCAGGCGAACTTCGGAGCATCGAGGGTTGGTGACAGGAAGAAAGTGTTTGTGTGGGTTGGCAGTTCTCCTGGTCTTCTCTTGCAGGGAAGGGTATGTGGAATTGCTGCAGAACCCCCAAGGTTTTGCATCCGGTTCCCCTGTATCTAAGGGCCAGCCCTGCTGCTGGTTTCTCTAGACCTAGGTCCTGGCCTCTGAGCTGTCCCCACGGGATTCTGCTGGCCTCACAAGTTTTTCTGCCCCTTCGCCCAGGTCCTGCTGCTGCCCTTAGGTTCTCATCACCCACTGGCCCACAGGCTCTGTCAGCCCCCAGAGTCCCATTGCCTGCTGGCTCTGCCACAGGCTCCGTAGCCCACCACCCTTGCCAGCCTCAGGATCCTGCTGCTGGCCCAGGGCTCTGCAGCTGCCCCCGTCTGTGGCCACAGCCTGGGGCAGTGAGGGCTGCCAACTCTCTCGGACTGCATGCCATTTGAAGCAATGGAGTCTGGTCCATCTGAGTTGCCAACCTGATCTTAACCGGTCTAACAAAGAGTTGCAGCTCAGCACCTCTACCCCAAAAATAGTTCCAGCACCACTGACTACATCACACTCACAATCCTATGGTGGAAATCCTATGTAAATTAAGGGCTGGCCCTGAATGAGTACAAAAATGTGGTGAAGAGGGCACAGGAAGCTTGGCCTTTCACTCCTGAACGGGTGCTAGGCCCAGTCCCCGAACGAGTAACATAACAATAGTAGGTTTGGTTTCTCAGTAGGTGTCAGTAGTGCTTTAGGTGTGATTTTTAAATCACTCCATTAACCACAACTGTCATCTGCTCTATAAATAAAAGTTCATGAATCTTACTGAGAACCAGCTAGGTTAATTTCCTGTTGTTTGTACAAATGTTAATGTTTCTATCTAAACATTTCTCTGTGACTGTCTATCTGTTCGGTATGATCAGTTAATCTTAAACTGTACACGATCCTCTCTGGTAATCATGATTTTGCTAGTGCACTCTCACACCTTCCTGGAGGATAGGTGAAGCTTTAAGTGTTCCTGTAATATCTGGACTAGAAGATTTTTTTTCAATTAATGCCTTCATACCAGTCCAAGTTAGTAAATCCCATGCACTTACTTCTCGTGTCCCTAATACAAATACATTATTTGTGAATTCCCATTTGTTAACTCCATCCATGGACATACAAGTTTTTTACTTTTAAAAACTAGAAATGTAACACTCATTTCTTCACAGAATGTCAAAAGCGCTTTTTATTTTTAACTATTGGATACAAATATTTTCCATCTGACTAATCACCAGTGATAATAATTAGGGATTTTTTTAGTTGCTGACAAAGGTGGACTAAACAGTTCTCTCACTATTTATATTTCCCCCCCGTCAGCTAGTACAAATCAGACACATATTTTTGCCGTTGTCTGGAATAATGGGCTACGTCTACACTGGCCCCTCTTCCGGAAGGGGCATGTAAATTTCATGAGTCGTCGTAGGGAAATCCGCGGGGGATTTAAATATCCCCCGCGGCATTTAAATAAAAATGTCCGCCGCTTTTTTCCGGCTTTTAAAAAAGCCGGAAAAGAGCGTCTAGACTGGCCCCAATCCTCCGGAAAAAGTGCCCTTAAGGGCCAGTCTAGACGCTCTTTTCCGGCTTTTTTAAAAGCCGGAAAAAAGCGGCGGACATTTTTATTTAAATGCCGCAGGGGATATTTAAATCCCCCGCGGATTTCCCTACGACGACTCGTGAAATTTACATGCCCCTTCCGGAAGAGGGGCCAGTGTAGACGTAGCCAGTGTGTGGTGTTGCTTCTCTGTACACTATTTCTTCTACACACTACAGGTTGGACCTCCCTGATCTGGTACACTTGGGACATGACCAGTCCCAAACGAGGAAGTTTTCTGGACCAAATGAGGTCGAGGCTGGCCTTCCTGCTCTGAGCCAGGCTCCCAGCTCCAATGCTGCTGTCAACTTCCCTGGCATGGCTCCCAGCCGCCAAGCCTACTGTCGTTGGACTCCCGACCTCCAGGGCTCTCTTGTCCAGGAAAACCCACAGTTGTGCCAGACTATGATGTTGCCAGACCAGGGAGTCCGGACTTAGAGAGGTTCAGCCTGTAGAACTTCTCAATCTGCAGTCTCTATAAACTGAACCTAAAGCACTTCTTTATATAGTCCCCATAGGTCGTCATCGGAGGATTTCCCAGCACCCTCCCATTTAAAGGGGACATGTTTCTGTAACATGCCTTGCATGCACCTATCCCAAAGATCCTGCGAATAGCCCTCAGCACTTATGTCTCTCTTGCAAATCTATCCATGTATTATAGCGTTGCTAGCTCTTACTATTTTAACTTGGGTCACATGCTATTTACTATGTTTCTTAAAGCCCTAGCTGCTGGAGTCATATAATTACATAAACTTCAACTTTCAGGAATTAAAATTATTGCAGAGAAAGTGTGAACATGTGAACCTTAAAATGCTCAAAATCTAGACATTACATACAACACTCCACATTTATTATTTTTGAAAAATCTTATTTTGTGGGCTTTGTTTCATACTTTTTGAACATTTGGAATTGGTAGTACTGAGATGACAGTACTCTTCCTTGTCTATGGATTTCAGATCTTTAAAAAGGAGTTCTGTATGTTGTTTGAATTGCTTCCATTTATCTGGAAGATTCAAGCTTTCCTTATTCATCTTGGCCATGTGGACTTCAAAAAAGTCCATAAACAGATTTATTTGAGCTGTTTTATGTTGGGCTTGTGACTTTTTTTAAAAAAAGAAAGGTGCAAACTTTTCATCTTTAAAAATATGTATTTTAGAGATACACATGTGGTCCAGTATTTGAAGATTAAATACATGGATAGCTGTCTGAAACAAGAGCCCTAAGTACTGTGATATGTTCTTTATTCATCTCAAGTGTCTGTTAACTCTGAAGCCCAATGAAAAATTAGATGACAATACTGTTCACTATCTCACTGAGAATCAAAGTGAAGAAAGAAAAGAGGAGGGACTGCAACCACTGTTGAGAATACAAGAAGGAAAACATATTGTAAAAACAAACTATGGCAACTCCAGTGTCTGAGACAAAGGCCACCTGAAGGTCACATTAAATTGTGCTGGGGCCAAAATGACCACAGATCAGGATAATGAAGTGGGAAGTATAAAGGTAACATAAAAATCACTTAGCCCACCCATTTGTTTCAGTTCTACCTCACACAGATCTAGTGCAGCTGATCATCAAGCCTTTAACATATGAAGAAACTCCCTTGTAAAGACATACCTAAACAAACACCGTACAAAATGTTGAATATTTTCAAACTACTATGAATACTTCACCCATTTTATCATACCATACACATAATCAATATTATCAGACTGGGGAAAAATCAGGAAAAATAGAAGACAAGAAAGCATCAGATCTGTTTGTACAAGAACTTTAATTTTCAACTAAGCAATCACGTACCAGAAAAAGAAAATCTTTTCAATTTGGAGGACTTTGACAAATATTAATATATCACAGTTGCAACAGGATTCATTTGTGCTCTGGAATCCAAGAGGTTGGTACATCTGTAAAGACTTATAGTACTTAAGAGATGATTGTACAAGACATATGGTTTAATCATGATGTATTTAAGCCTTTTTTATCTGCTTAAGAATTCAATTTTTTTCTTTCTCTAATTTAAGAAACCATTTGCCATTACTCACAACAAAGAAATGTGTATTAATGCAACCAATGCAATTTATTAAAAATGAACCAAAAAGATCAAAATAGCAAACATGTTATACTCTAATTAAAATATACATATAATCATGTTACTCATTGTATTCTTAACATTGCACGTGAAAATGTTATATATGATGGATTTCTTATACAATCTCATTTATAGCACTGTAAATCCTCCAAGGAAGATAATGAAAATTGCAGAAGAATCCTGTGATTTATATCTCAGCATTAATATGTTTATGTCACTAAAGCTATCTCCTAGCTGCAATATGTTTAGCTAAACTATGCCCTTCGAATGGACATAACCATTGCTTTATATTTAGAATGGCAACACACACATCTCTAGCATTGTTTGAACCCTAGTGAGAAATCTGAGGTTTCAGTTATCTGCCTTCTGCTGGCCAGATTGCTCTTCATCATTGGGAGTCTTAAATGAAATGACTCATTAAGACTTTGTTTTAACATGAAGCACAGTAACTATAAGTTTGAAAACTGGACACCCATGCCAAAATTCCTAAGATGTTAGGAAACTATGTATTACAGATTCCTAATATGGGTAGATTATGGAGAAAAAAGAAAAGAAAAAAATCACAGAGAGGCCCTAGTGGCCCTGATTTTTCACTTAAAGCTATCCTGTGTGTTCACACACATGTGCACCAGCCAAATCTAAAGGCAGATGGGTAACTGAGTTTGAGAGGCTGAAAGCAAAGTGGACAAGAGCATGAACCAAGCAAAATGATGGCAATTCAAATCTCAATAGTCTCTCCTGCACACGCAAACATCCATTCAAAAACACTACAAAGCATCATTTTAGGGATTCATCCACTAAGCTCAAAAAGTTTTTAAAAAATAAAGGTGGCTTTTGGAAACTGCGTCACTTCTGAAGAGACAGAAGTGATACAGTTTTCTAAAGCCACCCTTGTTTTTTAAAAACTTTTTGAGCTAAGTGGATGAATCCCCAAAAGGATGCCTTGTACTGTATTTGTCAATAAGGTGGATTTTACCAAGTTCTTTTTTATGCTCTCTAGAGTCTGCATCCATTACAATGGTATCTGAGGAGACATGTAGAAGAAGGTGACCAGACAATACTCACACTAGCTATTTATCGGGTTCCCAAAAAAACTGTGAAAGAAAAAGGAAAGAAGAGAATCCCCATGAAATTATAAAAAATGTCTCTTTTTACTTCCCAAATGATCGAGAACCTATCTATGGAAGAAACAAATAGGACAAAACATAGCTTTGCAATTGAAAAGAAACCTGGAAGAATTATGCTGATTGTGAATGTCAGGAAAAGGTTGTTACTAGTTTACTCCTCCCCTGAGGGTTATCTATATAGGAAAAATGCTAGTTAACGAATTGGGGTTAACTAATGCAATGTTAAAAGTGTCTTGTTCTTAGAAGCTTTGTTTATGATAGTAAAAAGGTATCCTTTTAAAATGGGCTAAATAACATATTGAAAACTTAGTCTTGGGGTCATCAAATGAAATTAATAGATAACAGGTTTAAAACAAAATAAAGTTTTTCTTTTTGACTTCAATCTGTGGAACTCCTTGCCAGATGTTGTTGTGAAGACTAGGACTTCAACAGGGTTCAAAAAAGAGCTAGATAAATTCATCCAGGTCTATCAATAGCTATTAGCCAGGATGGGTAGAAATGGTGCCCCAGTCTCTGTCCGGAAATGGATGACAGGAGAGGAATCACGTGATGATTACCTGTTGTGTTTACTTCCTCTGGCATCTGGCATTGGGCACTGACAGCAAATAGGATACAAGGCCAGATGGACCTTTGGTCTGACCCAGTGTGGCTGTTCTTATGTTCTTAGGTAAGGCAATTGTAGTTTTCACATATCCCAGATGACTAAGTTAGTTCCTAGAGAAGAGACTAAGCTTTTCCTTGGCCAGTTAACATGTGTTAGTGCCTTGCCTATACTAGGTTTTGGATATTCTAGTTAAGATATATTAGATAGCATACATTAAAAACAGATCATGTTCCTGTTGTGGGCAAGGACAATTATATTTAACAATTTTTGTCCAATTATTTAAAAGATACAAGCACTTAGGGATGGCATTTGGTACCAGAGAATTAATAATATAGAACTAATCTCAGGATTAATCACCATGATCAACTAACATGTAAACACACTTATCTATGTCTGTCCAAATGCCTGTGTCATGGTTAGAAATATTTTAATTAAACTTTTGATAATATTGACACTTTTTTTTGTACCTACAATTAAGATTACAAAATATTTCTAATGAAACATTCACTTTTGGAGCACAAAATATTCCATAACTCCTCCCTCGTAGGAGGGTAAGACTATAATGATGGGGGAAGTGGGAGTTGGTTCACTGTCATAACAATCATATGAGTCCCCAACCACAGCTAGTTCACTCAGTTACTGAGCACCTCTCCTTAAATCCTTTCACCAAGACATTTATCCATTACTATAGGCTTTGTTTTAATAAGTACCTGCACTGAACATCCACTATACACTTGCGACATATGGCCTGTTCATGGTTCAACACCAGTCAAGTTCTGTATGAACAGGGCCCACCTGAACCTGCTGTGAGGAAGATGAAAAAAAAATACTGCACCTGGGCCAATATGGTGGTAATGGAAAATTTCCTTCCTAACTCCCTCTCCCCCAACAGGACAGTTAGCATAAGGCTCACAGCAGATATTGCCAATAGCTTGGTATATTTACCACCCAAATAGGGAGGCAGGGTGAGTGCTGCCAATCATGCTCTGTGAATCAGAAGGGAGGGTCCTGGAACAGGCTGACTTTTAAAAACCCATCATTCCTGAGTAATGAGTCAGCCACCATGGTGGCCCCCTTTCCAGCAATCTTACATCTTCCCCTCCTCCCCTCAAGCCATCAAGATTTGCTCTCTTTCCCCATCCAGCCTGACAAACAACCCCCCAGCTTAAGATACAAGATGGTGATTTGGAAAAATAAGTGGTTTTGATTTATGAATGATATGATTGTTCAAACCAAATGAACTAAGAATGAGGGTGCACATAAAGCTACATATAAGGGGTGGCATAATGACTTCATAGAGTCAGTGTCAATGGGCACCAGTTGTAAAAATACTAGCTATGACCTGAAGAAATATACAGTGTTTATACAAAGTGTTACAAGAATAACCACTGTGATCGAAAGCTCCTAAGTCCTGTTACAAAAAGTCAAGCATAAGAAATCAACTCGCCTGTTGCATACAAAGAGTGATCTCTTGCTAGACTATTGCCCCAAAGGCATTTTCTCTAAGTATGGATTCTGACATTCCATATGTGTAAAATTCATAGCAGGTGAGTCGTTGAGCCTTAGAATTAGGCTTAAGTGGTGTATAAATGCCTATGTATACGAATGAATATCACCCCTTCTCAACGTGTTCTGTGAAGTGATAGCTTCTCTGTGATCCACTTTTATGAACAGGCAGCCAGTGCTCTGAATCTGTTATCTGTGGATTCAGCCAGACAAAATATTTGGCTGCTGAATCGGGATTATACTCCAAAACAGTCAGGCCAGGGGAATCACAATGGACTCAGAACTCAGCAAAATAAAATGACACTCTGGTCCAAGCAGAACTCTCTATGATGTGCCAATTTAACAAGATCATGTTTTATCAAGCTTACATTTTCTTAAATGGTTTTTGTGTTGACCAATTGCTTTGAAATGGTTTTACCGGACTTTTGCTTTTTATTAGATCCTGACAATCATTTCTTTCATTAACAAGTGCTGTATGTCCATAGAAGAAATGTATTTTAAAATAAACAAAACCAAATAAATGTAGCCATTTTACATACTCTATCGGGAGCCAGGACCTGTTTACTTCAGTGACTGCTGGATGTTTATATATATTCCCCTCATCAATTAGAAACAAATCTGCCAGAAAGGATGTACTCTTAGCATCTGAGTAAATAATGGAGATAGATAAATGAAATTTACTAAATCAAGATGAAATACATTTCTAAGGCTGTGTCAGCCACGCTTTCAGACAGAGGGAGAAAATAAAATTGATCACCTGGTCACAATTCAAGGTCAAAGGTCTGTAACAGAGGCTGCTGACACTTAGGTAAATTACATGTTTGAAAATGATAGGATGAGAGACATTTTCATCTAAAAGATTACAGGGGCCAGGCATATATGCATACATCAGGGCTGTGTTGTAAGAGTCTCTACTTTTTCGTTTATTGTCCTCAGCGAAATCACTAAGGGAGTAATCCTGGTCTCATTGAAGGCAATGGCAAAATGTCCACTGACTTGAATGGAGCCAGGATTTCACCCTAAGGATTAAACAAATGTACTTGTCCATTAAAGAGACAAAGACAGCCTAGACCTTAGCTCCATTCAAGCCCACTCTATTCTATTCAGGTCCTTCAACTGAGCCAATCACAATGGTATTTGGACAGCATTAAAGTGGTAGGCTGTAAGTTTTAAGGCTAATTTGTTCAAGGAAGTTCATAAATAAAAGTTTTGAGTATGTTTCAAAAAGAATTTTAAACACAAACATAAAGACTTTCCCTTTCTGCTAATCTAATTCTAAATACAATGTTATCATACATTTTTTATCTTAAGTAAACACTGTACATTACAAATCATGGGTCCAGATCCTAAGACAGGCAAACCACCCATTTTTCTGTCATTTATATTAGTTTATAAAATAGTATATTTAACAGACTCCAGTGGAAAGAGAGAAAAAGAATCTGAAAAGAAAAAAGAATCTTGTTCATTGACTTCAATGAAGCGGGAGGGAGGGTTAAGTAAGGATTGAATAAAAAATGATGAAGGACCTCTGGATTTGACCCAGGGAGCCTAATTTCATAGCTATACCAAGAAGTGCTTTTAGAGGTGGAGTAGTTAGTGAGAATCCTTTAGGGCTCCATTAGTTATAGACAATGATCTAAAAAGTCAGAGGATTGGTCCAGCTAAATCCTGAATAGTTCAGATTGTCATCCTGAAAATATTCAAATGTAGTGTGGAAATCTCTATGAAATGTATTTTCCCACAAGATTTCCTATTCTTTGTTGTTTTGCATAAGGCATAAATACACAGGGCCATCTGGAAGACTTACTGACTTCAACTGAGAGTCCACATGTAGAGCGGCTGGTGAATCAGACCACTAGGCAATAGGATTTCTGAACATATTCCTCCTTTTAGACTGTAAATCATCTAGGGCTGGGACTTATTCTTTTATATAACAATTAGAACAATGAGGTCTTGCATTTGATTGGGATTTCTAATAATAATTTTCATCCACACTGAAACTAAGAATGATGTGTTGCATGATTATGTTTAAAGCAGTTAACTAAGAATCACAGAAAAGTTGGATTATTTTATTCCAACCACTCTTTCTCTTAGAAGTTTTGATTATAGTATGCTTACCTAATAGCGTGACAAGAATGGGTTTGTAGTTGTGATTGATCCTTTCACTCAGACATAGAATCTTCATTTTATTTATCTTCTCATCCCAATAAGTTAACTGTATTGTTAGCAATAGTCATTTTGCAAGTCAAAAGATGCTTACTGTCGACTCCTACCCCCATGTTGCAGTAAAATGACTCTGAGCTAGAATCCCAAGTCTCCTGTGTGACAGTGAAATGTACGAAGTCCCATCTTCAGGTTGCGTTGCCATTTATTAAATATTTTAACCAGAAAGACACATTAAAGAGACGTACAGACTAGGAGCACAATTGAAAAACCTCTAAGAAAGGAAATATCTTATTAATTCATTAAGTCAAACTGCTTGTATCTACACTTGTATGACTAGAATTATGGTTCATTAACTTCATTTCTTTATATGAGTTAATTAGCTCAGAGGAGGCCAGAAATTAATTACCAGCTTATATAGTTTGTGCAGAATGGCATTCTGTTTATTTAGTTTCTCCTATTAACTTTTAATCTCTTCAAACAATAAAAGAGGTAATTAGTATTTTATAAACAAAAATGAATACAACAAAGGCAAATAATTTGCCAAATAGTGAGGCTCCTGTGTAGAAACTGATAGTTGTGTGGTTCAAATTACAGCCCTTTTCACAGTTAACTATGAGAAAAAGGAGATTGCAAATGTAGGTTATCCTAAAATAGGGCCACACAATCCATCATTAAAGAAGAGCTACCCAGTAATATCTTACAGAGCAGAGAAACAAGCCTTAAAAAGTTTCCAGCTGTTTGAAAATAATTGCCCATGTATTCAACCACAGTCACTGTTAGGACCATCTTTACTAATACAGCACAATACACCATTTGGAGAAAACAAAGGGGATATACTTACATCTTTGTTAAATAGATGAGCCCATATAGTATGGAAGGCAAGTTAAATATTTTAAATATGCATATAAGATAATGAATTATTACAGATTTGTGTCATAATTCTCATTATAGTATATAGAATATGGAGTAGTCAGCCGTAAATGTATTTAATGATGGAACTGATTAAGTTTTGAATTTAACTATCAAATAGAATCTATATTGTTATATATAAATTCATTATATTTATTATCTATATTTAACATATGACTAGTTTCCTTCACATAAAGGAAGAATATAAATAGGCATGCAAGGATTGGATTTTTATGAGTAAATGTATAGAACATCAATTTCACAAAACACAGAAACCAATGGAAAAATATTTCCCCTGACTGACATGAATTAAGAAATATGTTAGCTGAGAACTTATTAGTGTTTGATTTAAGGATATGGTCTTTGTGTATTTTAACCTGTAATAGTAACAATTTGTATTTTAATAGTTACAAACTTTTTGATTCCCAACATCCTCTGTCATTAAATAATTATCTAACCCGCTTAAATTTCCACAGTTATGAAAAAGATTAAATGGATAAAAATGGAAAAAAAATGCTTAGAACCCATAATTCTGCCCAACTGCGAAAGCTGAAGTAAATAAAAAATGCTTAAAATAAAAATTGATAAAAAACAAATTCTGTCAAGCCTAAATATAACATATTCCATATATTACTTTTATGTATGGGAAATACATAGTGGATGGAGATGGTAGACTACAATGAAAAGTTTTATCAGCATGAGTGTGACATGATTGCGTAACTTATGAGTAAATAAATCTGCATGTTATGTATAAACATTTTAAGAAACTTTTGTTGAGTTTTTAACTTTTATTGGAACAATTTTTCATTTCCGCACATCTGTAAAACCAGGTGCTTTCACCACCAGGAGTCCAACTGTACAGGACCAAAAGGAAGCCATAAAAACCTTTATAAAAATCCAAAAATGAATGGATTTCAAGTCTGTAATTTTGAAGTGTTCAAGGACTTGAAAGATGTAATGGGTATCATTGGGCAGCTGGTAACCTCTGCTTCTCAAAGGCATAAAGTCTGCTCTCACAATGCAGGGCTAAAAAGTCACAAGATATATAGGTAGAAGAAATCTGTCACTAGGGCAGGAAAAAACCATCCTAGACCTCCCACAAGAATAAATTCAAAGAGAAAATAGTTCTGGAGCAGCCTGATTTAAAATGAGAGGAAACTGGCTGAAGCTGTTGAAGATTTAGGAAAGTTTAGGACAAATCCCAAAGGGGAGGGATTGAGGGCATTATAATAGTGAGGTGGTCAAAAGTGCACAAAACCTTCATTATGACAAGATTCCACACTAACATCTACCTCTGTAATTTATCTAATCTGTCTCCTCTCTATATAAAGAAATCATTTGTCTAGTTTTGGGCCCGAGGGAAAGAATTTGAGATACAAGTTCTGTTTAAATATCATAACAGCAGGTGTGAATCTCCAAAATTAGTTTATTTATATTTTGTTAGAAGATTAATATTAACCAGTAATTAAAATTGTATTCTGAGCAGATTAGAACAAAGGGCAGGGAAGACAGGATACCACGTGTAAAGGGGTTTAGTTAGTCTGATACAGTGACCCCATCAAGGTTTTGTTAGAGATGCATACTTTGAAAGAAGTGCTGTACATGTCTCATACAAATCTTGGCATCTCTGAACTAACAAAAAACACACCCACTAACCAAGATTCCACCCATGTGAAATCCTATGAGCTGTCAGATTTCCTTTTTTTTTTTCAGTTAAATTGAAAGTTTAAACTGCTTCCTTTCTTCCACTGGTTCCCTCAGTGGATATCGTATTATGTCAATCAAACCCAGTTAGAAAAATAAAGAAACACTAGACTAAATCTTATAAATTTCATACTATTAATTAAAAGACAATTACCATTCAATATCTACAGTACATTATCTTTGAAGAACTATAGGGGAAAAAAGCCAAAGTATTTGGTGCCAATTGCAAGGTTGTAACAACAAATAAGGACACAGTAAATCTCACCAACATGCTGAAAACCTCCAAAAGAAAAGGAATTAGAAAGGTATTCAAGGCATGCAGTGCATCTTGACTTTGATAATATCAGTACTTTAGCACTGAAACACTGTACTCTCCATTAGCTATTTAGTGTACATTAATATCTTCATTAGGTTTGTTGAAAACAATACAACTTATATTAACCTCTGACAAAAAATAGAATTTTCTTTTCCCCTCCTTGCCTGCCCTGTGGTTGATTCTGCTTTTGTCCTAAATCCTCTTCATGCGAAACAGCTGCCATCTTCAACCTGATTAACAGACAGGCATGGGTTTTTTATTGCCTGCATTAGCTTTACAGCACAAATCACATGGCTTCAAAAGGCTGGGTAAACAATCAAACTGCTCACAACTGTTACATATGATTTCCAACAATTCACCCTGTCTGAAAAGGCAGCTTCTGAATATGATTTTGCCATGGAATTGTTTGTGACTATACTAAAGCGATGTGTGCATCATCATGTTAACTCTCTGTAGCTTTGATGAGAAATCATGATCATAATAAAAAGCTTTTATTTGAGCAGAATCTAGGACAGATGATCATGCCATGTGTGTTTTTATTTATTTCCCTTATTTGCACTCAGGGAAATCCCTAATATCTATAGGTTAAGAATAAGAAAAGGTACATCTTTTTAACCTTACCAGTGATTTTTATGGGTCAAAAGGCACTGACAATATGGAGAAAAGTAATAAAGTAAATCCAATGGATATAGGCACCCCAGGAACTTCTACTAATGTTTGTATAAACAATTTCAATAAATTTAAAGCTAGTGGAAAATTTTGTTCAAAGCATCATTTGTTGCCAATCCACTGTTTACAGTTATTTTCACCTCACTAGACAAGTTCCACACTAACTGTTCATTAAGAAAATTAGAAAATCCACCTAGCCTGTTTCCAGACCTGTTCTGATCTCTAAGGACAATATTTTATCATACTGTAATCTCCAGAAGTGGAGATTCATGTTCATTCCTTAACAGAGGTATTTAACTCCTTCCCTGATCCAGCTTCTCTCTTTGTTCATCATTCACTGTAAAGAATCTGTCACTTCCTTATGCTCCATAACTACATCAATCCATAACATGATGTTATCCACCAATTCTACTCTCTCTCCTCTTCCAACGTCCACATCCTCCCTCACCCAGATCTCTAGCTTCAAAGCCCCTTTTGCCATGTCCTCTGTCAAAAAGCTAGCCCCTATATTCACGTTACTGTTCCTCCTCTCTTTCATGCCAAGATGCCATCTAGCTCCCACTCTGCTTTCCTATTCTAGGGACTGTTCTCACCAGCCTCTTACTTTGCTGCAGAGAAGTGGGCCGTTATTGCTCCAGATATTTACTAATCACCATGCCAACTTCAACTACCATTATTATTATTCCATATCCAAAGTATTTTTTTCATCTAAAACTGATTTTTCTAGTAAGTTCTCTTACTAATTATTGTACTTTCAACCCCCAAAAAAATCTTAGATCCATACCAGTTTTAGCTTTTTGAACTTCTACAAACTTTGTCTTCCATAGGTTAGTCAATGACTTCCTCCTTTCTGCTGACCATTGCTGTCTCATTCTCCTGAAACTCTTTGACCTGAGGGCAGTATTTAACACTGTGAATCACACTCCATTGTGTCTCACTTTCCCCATTTGTTTAGTCATCTATTATATTTATTTAAATTTTAACCTTTGTTTCTGAGGGTCTTCCAAGACTCTGTTGGGAGCTCCCTTTGCTTTGTTAACTACTTCCTCCTACTTCATCATATGATATCACAATTTAATCTCAACTACCACTTTTGTGCTGGTGACACTTAGCTCTACTTTTCCTTCAAACCTTCAGCTGCTCCCTCTCTTTTTTTCTTCTCGATCTGTCATGAACACAATTGGCTATATCTTTCTTCAGTTAAACATCAACTCAGATTTCTCCTACTTTTCAAGAAATATCATATCTAAATTTCTAATGTTGTTTTCTCAAATCAGGCTTTTTTCTTCCAAAGTCAGAGTAATTACGTAGTTCCTTTTTTTCTTGAATTCTTTTTTGTACCTCCCATTCCTATACTTTACAAGTCTGAGTAACATCAGCTCCCACATGTAGCTCACAGATGCCCAACTTCAACACTTCCTCTGTGGATTTAATGTAGACATGTGGTTGACAGTTAACCTCTGGATAAACAACAAGTAGCCCTATAGCACATTAGAGATGAACAAATATATATACATATTCATGGGAAAATCCCACTTCTTCAGTGGGGACTTCCAGCTCATCTGAAGAAGTCGGTTTTGCCTACAAAATTATATACATAATTGTTAGTCTCTAAGGTGCCACAGGACTACTTGTTGTTAAAGTTACAGGCTAACACAGTTACCCCTCTGAGAGTCTGGATTAATGTAACTCCGTCTGCTATAGTTATCCAAAAAGCCTCCATTAATTTGTTACCCCTGAATGCAAACAAAATAACATCTTCCACTTCACAATCTTTGCTCATCTTCAAGGCCTATTATGGCCATGCTGTTTGATCTGTTGATACCTACAGAACCCCGACCCTTCCTATCCCTCCAAATGCTCCTTCTTTTCTGCCAGTTCTGGATTTTCTTAGCCTCTTCCTCATCCACCTTTACCTTCCTGGAAGCTGATACTTAGCTACTGTTTCTGCACTATCAATCTGTTACTATCTGCTCTCCTCAATTTTGCTGATTTTTTTTCAAATGACGCTATAATAACCCTGCCTTTCTATGCAGCCTGTAATCAATATATTGTTGCCCAATTCCTTGTATGCTTATGGTTTTCTATTCTTTATATCTCTTTTTATCTTCTGCCTTTATCATTTTTCACTGTGACATTTTACATCTTTTTCCCTTTTTGTAACTATTTTGTTGCAGGATATTTGTATGCATTATGTGTTATAAAATTAAGTTGTACTTCTAGCGAACCATTGCAGCATGGACTTAAGTCGGATGTCTTTCCATCCCAAAATCCAGAGATGGGAATTTTGGACATTTCAGTGACCATAAGCCATCTCATTATGATTAATATGAAAGTAACACATCTTGTTTCTGTATTCCCCTTTTGATACATCAACCCAACCTTAGAAAAATGCATATACACAATATTTAAAATGTATCTTCAAGAACTATCTCCAAGGACCAAGCACGATTAATGTAGCATGAATCGTTTTCCAAATCTGAGCTGCATGGGGAGATCTCCCAGTTTCTTCCTTGAAAATTTCTTTATAGTGACCAGTAATTATAACATAGGCTGATCTTGCAAGTTCTCCCTTTGGTACTCTCCAATAAATAATATATTTCAAGAGCCAATCAAACTTTTGCTGTAGAATAGCAGAAGTATTTCATTTGATGTCTACAAAATCCTGACTTTCTCCCCCTAAAGAATACATCTAAAAGTTACTTTAAATAAAACTACATTTTCATTGGCTTTTTTTCTCCTGTTTTAAAACTCTCTCAAGCATTTCCTCAATATAAATCCACACATACACACACACAAAATCAAAGAATATTAATCCAGCCCAGCCCTCCTCCCCGCACCCAAACCATCACATTAGAGTTTTAATCCCCTGTTTTATTAAGGCTACATTTAACATTTATGTGAAAAACTTTGGAGGTTCATCTATAGCTCTGATGTGTTGGTGTACATCATGGCACTATACCTGTGACTGGAGGAAATGATCATTTTCCCCCTTTATTCTCACTGTTGGCCAAGGTTACTCTCTTTATCATGTGCAGATTTTATTGAGTGATGCCAAGTGAGATGAATAGAAGCAAATAATGACAGTGCGGCTGTGATGAAATGAGAGACAGAGGTCGTCTAGGTTTTATACTGAACAAATTGAGTCACATCCACTTCTCATCCATTATTTAGGGGTGATTGGGCAGGCTTGGCTTCTATAGATTTGATAATCATTCAGATGTCCATATTAAATATGTAACATAAATTTCTCATTTGGCTGTCGATGAGTTGTCACTGCAGAACAACAATGCATAAAAAGGACTATAATGTATGGATTCTCAGAAATATTTGACATAAATAAATATGTAAAAGGCAGATAATAAAATCTGTTTCTGTCTGCCTGCCAGCTAGCCTTCATGTCAGACTGGACAGCCCCATCTAATACTGTGATTTTATGCAGCTGTATCCTATGAATATTGGCCTGCACACTAGAGATTAAAGCACAGCAGATGTTTCTCTGCAGGCTAACAAATATATCACCCCTGATAACGAATGACAAATGTTGTTCCATATTGTGTCAGACAAAACCAGGGCTCTTGTAAAACAAGTGTTACAGCTGGAATAGGATATTTTAACACAGTTACCTAAGGAGTAGACAAACAGACAGCCGCCTGGCTCAAAAAGGTAAAAGAATCCCAACCTGCAGTCACACAGGCATAACCAGCTGTGAAGTGCTAGAGTGCAGTAAAAGGGGGGGAGGGGAGAAGCTCCCAATAATCATGCAGAATATTTCAGGATTTCCTCTATATTTTCATCAGATTTCATGTGTGGTTTAAGGGGTACTTTACAATTATTAATGGGTCACAATGGCGCAACTAGAAAGCGTGTGTGTGTGAGGGGGGGGGGGGCTACACAAAAGTCAAAATATTGTGCTCTGAATGGCTGAGTTATTTATTCTTGAATCTGAAAACCACTCCAGAGGCTTGAGGGATGAAAGTAACTGAAGTAGGATGGACAAAAATAACCTGCGTATTATGAAATATTACACTGGGCTAATTCGTGTACTGCATTGTTATTTATTGCAGCTTTATTTGGGTCATTCTCCCCCTATGCACATGATGGTGATGCATTAATGTCAGGCCCTCCTCAGCATGCCTTGGCAACGTGAAGGGTTATGCAACTTCTCCCTCCTTATCCATTTTTCTGTTAATTCAGAATCCTTTCTCTATTTCCATGCATACATATGTTCAATAACTTTTACAGAGGGACAGGATGTCTGGAAACTCAGCAGTTAAGGAGGTGGTGACATATTTTGATATATTTGCTACTGAAAATAAAGTGGAGCTCTACAATATGAATTTAAGTAGCTGCATCTTCTCTTTGCGTCAGACTGTCCACTGAACGGAGTACTAAACTAAACATTTTTTAAATATAGCAGAAATATTAAGAGGGAAAAGGGCAAAACAGCAGCTTTCAGTCACTTCCTAGCTTGTTGATGAACATTTTTTTCCCCTTTTCTCACTGAAACTTTGCTTTCATCTATGGTATTTTCCCCAAGCAATTTTTTACAATGAGACAGTAACAGTTGTTTGTCTGATAAAGCATGTACTACTTAGAACACAGATGTTTGATTATTATTTATTTCTCTCTGAAGCCTGCTAATACAGTCCCAAATGATCTTTTTTCCTTTTGCTTAAATTTAATTTAGAATGTATGTTGTTGGTAAGTGACAGATAGTTTAATTATTAATAGGATACTGCAATGCAATGCACCATCGTTTTAAAGTCACCTGGGTCCAAACCAATACTACCTTCTTCCTTCCTTATGCTACTGGGATTCCTTGAAGAATACAAAGGTAATTACAAAATGCATGACAAATCTGCATGCATTATGTCCTTTCCTCAACATTTATGCTTGCCTATGGTTTTACAAAGTGCCATTCTCGCTATGAAATGGTAATGAATCAGATGAGACTTCTGGAATAGTTGCTTTCTTGGGAGGATGGAATGTCTGGGGATTGAGGCAGGAAGAGGGGACAAGAAAATGGAGGGGCCTGGGATTCTGAATACTGAAGTTATAGTGCATGATACAGAAACAAAGGCTGACAGTATCTGAACTCTGATGAAAGGGAGTCTGGCTATATAATATGGTTTGATTACAGGGCCCAGCCAGTCTATAAAAGATACAAATATGAAAAGAGAAATGGGAAGGCAGAAGAAAATACAAGGAAAAACATCAGAGATAAATGCTGTTGAAATAATTCACAGAAAAGGATTTTTAGTACGCATTCTGTATTGTAGTAGTCACTCTTACTAGGTATTTGACTGTATTGTAGGTTAATGCCTCCCAAGCATATTATATGTCCATTATTTGCAATATCCTTTTATTTTGAGATACTTTATATTTCTGGGAACATTGTGAATGAATGAAAATAGGGTTTTGAGCAGAAAATTCTTCTCTTCCTGAAATATGGTGCTTATTACTGTCAAGTGGCAATATTACCATGATTTTTTCAGTGAAATACAAATTTAGAAATGGGCCCAAAACATGAATCTGAAAGATACTGGGCATATTCAACTTGAGGTCCCAAATTTATGGGTGGTCCTTATTGCTATTTGGGGCCGAACCCAAAGAAACTCAACTTTGTAGCCTGGGACAAGCAATTTTAAGTAGTATGGAAAAAAAAGTGTTGTTACTTTAAGAAATGGTAGCTGAGTATTCCTAAAATATTCAAAGGCAAGTAGGCCTTTTTAAAGAAATATTTGAGCTGATCTATTCTATACCAGGCATAGAATAGTGCCTGGCCAGTCCTAGGACCTGGGAGATCCAAAGATGTCTTAGAGGCTGCCTCTGTATTCTGGGTCCTCACACTGAGTTCAACTCCATCTGCTCAAATAATCTGAGCCTAATTTTTGATACGGTCTTTTACTAAATTACTTGCATCTTTCAACAAAAATGTTTAATAAAAATGAATTAGTCATGTGACATGTAGATAAACCCCAAGGACCAAACACAGACTTTCCAAAATTGATGTAGCATTTTCCATGTCACTCAAACCTCCCATTGCTCCAGCGTTCCCTTTAAGATGTGTGGCAGCACAACTTCACAGGTGATTTTAATCAGCCCCACCCAGTCAGAGGCTCAGGGCTCTATGCACAGAGCTGATTGTCTGGGCAGGGCTGATTAATCCACCTGTGAAGCTGTGCTGCCTCCCAATGTAGAGGGAACATTGCATTGCACTACATTCCCCTATAGATATTATCCAGGATTATGAGACGGTACATGACTGCAGAAGTTTCATGTTCACCATCAGCCACGGAGACTGAGAATTTAAAACTTCATCCTAAATCCTCTCTAATACACAGATCAAAATAATAGAATACTACAACCCTGAGAAACACACAAAAGCCCTGGTATGTGCTTTTATCTTTTCCACAAAAAGGCAAATACACCCTTTTTCTGAGCCTCTGGGCCTGATCCATCACTGTGTTAGCTCAAGCTTAAGTCATTGTAGCTCCTCTGAACTGGATTGAGTGACACAATGGTCACTCGATTCCATGCCTACAATACCATGTCAATATGTTAGTATTTATAATCATGCCAGGTTGTGATTGGTGCAGAGATATGCATCCAGGTCAATCTATAAAAGACCCATATGTTTTGTGGGAGGAGACAGACATGTCAGGATTTAAAAACAAATATATGTAAATAGTGCTTTACTTTGAGCAGGGATTAATTCTGTTCTTCCTGAGTGCTTCATTTAGCAAGTATTTGTTTAACAACGCTAATATTCTACAAACAGGGTATAGAGAATCTCAAACTCAGCAGACACATAGCAAGCTAACACCTTTATTTTTAACTAAATCAATTTAAACAATAAGGTTTATTGGTGAAATTCAGCCATATGCAGAGGGGCAGATGAAAGTCTTTACATAACTTACTTTTCACTTAAATGTTCAAAGCAGAGTTTCAGTGCCTCTTTAATGGTGCCTAGGTCTTGTTCTGCCTCTCTGCACAGTGAGATGCAGTCTACATGCAGAAAGCGAAATTTCTTCCCTGCTGGTCAAACTGATGTATGCAAGCAGCAACAGTGGGAGTGCAAGACTAGGAAGGCAGCTCTTGGCATTTTAACTGGCATGTCATCTCGACCTATTCAGAGCTAGACAACCCAGTGAAATTAACATACCAGTAGCCCTTCTACACTAGCATTTCTAAAGCACAGCTACCACGGACTATGCTGCATTAGGAGTAATGAAATGGTGGAAGAAAACAGTGCTAGTGAAGATGAAGCAGTATATTCTTTTCAGGCAAGACAATCGCAAAAAGATAAAGGCGTCTCTCACCGAAATGCTGAGTTTACTAGACATCCCAGAAATCTCATACAAAAAATCATATGAAACTTCCTACATGATATTTAAACACAAGAAGTTCACCTTTGTTCAGATGAACACTTCAATTTTTGGATATGTAAGATGAAACACAATAAGACTCCTGGAAACGGCACTTCAAAGATCTTAAGCCCATAAATTACTGTTGAGAATGGGAATTATAATAAAATCATTTAGGTACCTTTGAAAAATGTCGTCATAGATAACCATTAACTCCTTATTGCTGAATTGAAACAAACACTACACAATTGATCAAACTTTTATAAAGAGGACAAGGACAAAAAGGATTTTTGTTCCTGGCTATGTGCAATAAGGCACAGTCATGCAAGACAGGGAGATGGATTAGATAATCTAACAAGTTTGTTATCTGTAGATTACAGGAAATCTTCATATTACAGGAAATCTTTTATGAGTAAGGACCACACAATATGCCTTAATGAAACTCACAACAGTTAACTGTGCAGTTAAGATCAAAGTCCCACATATGGCTATACAAAACTATTCAAAATGTGTTCGCAGTTGAAAGCAAACACTATTTTTTTTTTTAGGTTTTTTTATCCATTTTGTGTAAAGGTAAGAAATAAAAATAGATTTCCCATTACCAATGCAAGGCAACTTACATTCCTCAGAAGTAATTATCACAAGAGAAGCTGCTTTTTGATTAAAAAACTACATAAAATTCTAGATGGCCCTTGCCGAGAGTAAGGATGGATATTAATCAGTGAAAGTCACCTGCACCACTGCATTGCACAGGATAATATCATGCCTGCGAGATCAGAAGTGGTCTGATTTGTAAGTGGTAGAGCTTGGGGAGATAAGAGGAACACTATGGGCATGTCTAAACTACATCCCGCTTTCAAAAGGGGGATGTAAATTAGACAGATCAAAATTGCAAATGAAGCCAGGATTTGAATTTCCCGTGCTTCATTTGTATAATGGCGGCTGCACATTCTTTTGAAAACAGGTATTTTGAAAGTGAAATCACTGTCTAGACGGGGTTCTTTCAAAAAAAAACCAAACCCTTTTTCAAAAGATCCTGTACTCCTCAAAACATGACTGTGGTTTCACTTTCAACATACCCGTTTTCAAAAGAACGCACGGCCACCATTATGCAAATGAAGCATGGGAAATTCAAATCTCGACTTCATTTGCAATTTCGATCTGTGTAATTTATATCCCTCTTTCGAAAGAGGTATGTAGTCTAGACATAGCCTCTGTGACACACTATACAAACTTTCTGGGCGAATAAAGGATTGCTACAAAGCCCTGTGGTGTCACCACCTCTGATTCTGCCCTTGCAGATCTGGACCTAAAGATCTCAGAACATGCATCAGCCATAAGCATAAAGTTCCTCCTTGCTGGGAGAAATTACATAAAATCATTGATTTTCCACATCAGTTCAAAAACCAATTGCTCCTTCCATCCCCCAGGACTACCTGGGCTCTGCCCTGCCCCAGTACATTTTGCCATTCTCTTTGGCCTAGTTGGGGAGTAGGGCTTGCTCTCCTCTCCAAGGACCAGCTTCTGTTCCAATTGCAGTCAGTGGAACTCTAACAACTGACCTGAAATAAAAGGGCAGCATTTGACATCACCTCCCTCCCCACCTGAAAAATATCTTTTGGGGGAATGAGAGGAATGAGCCTGCTCTCAGCTTCCCGACAGCAGGACTCCAAAAGCCTCACCAGGTTCTCAGGCTGGTGCTGCACAGTTGCTTTCTCTCACACTGTAGCTGCAAGATGCCTCACATCGCTCTATCCTCAAGCTCTGAAACATTCAACTGGGAGGAAAATGATTCCCTTCCAGTCATGATGTGTACAATAGGAGGAAACAATGACACTTCACCTCTTCTCTCTAGGAATACTGTGTACCCATAGCCTCCAATTTCTGTGCTGGTAATCCCTGCCCATAGCAACAAGGGTACTTTCCAAGTGAGTCCATATGCTGTCAAGTCAGGTCTTAGCTAACTTTAGCTTCTGTGGGTTCATTGAATCATCATGAAAAAAGCCCACATTTATAGTATCTTTCTTGGCTTTTACACTGAGACACCTCCTAGAACTGTTCAGGGGGTTTCCGTTTGTTCTACCCCTCGATCAAGCACAGTTCACTGATTGCCTCAAGAGAAGGAAGGGCCAATGTCAGAATCACAGCCATCCTCCTTTGCTTTTCCCATACATTTTCCCGTATTTTCTCTGAGCCTAGGTGCCCCGGTAACACCAGAAAACACCACCTTTCCTTCCACACGACTAGGTCTATATTGTTCCACTATAAAATAGGACAATAAAGAGAAAAAAAATCCTGCCATTTAGGGCTTCTTCTGGGAGAAAGCAATGGGGAAAAAATGGAACTGGTTTGGAGTTTAGCAAAACTGTGTCTGTTGAGAATGACCCCAGAGGGCATTAATTCAGAACATGTAGGGCTAAATTCTGGGATACTGCTCAACCTGTGTCATCCCCACTGATATATGTCACCACAAAAGGGATAAGAATAGCAATTCCCAAAACAAACACACTGAGATATGGGAAAATATGGGAGGGAAAACTGAGGGAGCTAGAAAATCTTCATATGAGAATGCCCCCTGCTTTTTCAAATGACCAAAGATTGCACTTGCAGTGGCGAAGTGTGTCAAAGACCATATTTACTGGGGAAAGTAGCTGGAAACCTCTTAGATAAGGAGTGGCTTTTTTCAGCTTGTGAAGCTGCTACAGAATAATAGAATGTTTTTCTTGTCTCATAAGAACTATCTATTGCATTTCTTAATACAGGTCTTTATCATTCTGGCTATAGTGGTCCTGGATTCTTGATAACCTGGTAAGGACTCTTCAATGACAACAAAAGTTATATTTAACTTGCAAAAAAAATACATAGTCTGAAAGACTCCTGCCCTGATAAGGCAATAGAATGGGACTGCTGGAAAGAAAGGAAGGTCAGTGTGCAGCTATGCTGGATTTTGTGATAGAGAAACAATTAACAATTGACACTTGCCAAGCCAGAGTTATGAGGCTTTCTTGTCTTCTAAGTATAGGGAAAAGAATCAGTGATAATCTTCATAGTACACAAGGCTATATCACCCATTACTCTATTTCCAGAAATAAGAAACATGGGGGCACCTTGGGAACTGAAGGACAATTTCAGAGCTGGTATCAGTAGAGCAACTTTAATAATGACTTTACTACTGCCCATTTTTCTAATGTAATTGCCAGCTCACTCAGCTAAGATCAAAATACAGCCCACAACTTTGGGGCTCTGTTTCTTAAAATCTTGCAACTTGACTTCAAGTAATTTTGTTTCATTCATTAAGACAAGCAAATATATAATAACCCTGGTGTAGACACATTCATTCAAGAGAAATACAACCAAAATGCAAATAAAGATATGGATTACAAACACTTGGAGATACTGTTGTGCTGATTCCAAGACAGAGGCTTGGACACTGCAGAACTTCATGGACTGTGTAGATCCTATGATTTGAGCAATTGATCTCATACATTTTTGTTTTAATCTGAGACCAAAATAATTATCAGAAGACTGTACCAGCAACTCAGCATTCAAGAAAAAGAAGTGGTATTTGTGATGGAAGGAGGAATGAAACATTTAATGCTCAGAATGAATTAATATGAACCTCAACTTGTAAAACACACACATCCCCCTAAAACCTTGTACTCATATCACTTCCTCCAGCTGGAAAGAAATCAACACAAACACTGCTCTTTTGTTGCACTGTCTAAATGTAACTGATGGACAGTAAACACAACTGAACTCGGCCAAAGATGAGAAAAACAAATTCACATACAAACTCTGGAAATTAGCATGAAGCTCATATTCAGTCTTTTATGTTTCACTGTTCAACACCTCTCCCACTCCACCTCCACACACAATCCCAAACAATTAAGACTGACACTGTATTTCTCCCCCCTCCTTTTTCGGTCAAAGAATCTTGGCACAACCAGCACAAACAAACTTTGCTAACAGCTTTAAACTTGGAAGGCCCGCTTTTTAAATATTTGCCGCTACATAATTGAAACAGCTGTTTTAATGAGATACCTACTGTCATCATTTTACCCTGGCTGAGCTGGGTGACAACAAAGCAGTAATAACGAATTCAATAATAATTAACTCGGGTCATCTGCTCATCTGTCATGGCTCATCAGCTTTAGGGAGAAAAATCCCAGTGAACTTCTCTCTTTTGTGAGCTTTCCAAAACTCTGCAATAAAATGCTTAGAGAGGACTCTAGGTAGCCCTTCAAAAGTTCTAAGCAAACTGGTAAGTAGGTTAATTAAATTTTATGCATGTTTAAATGCTAATGATTACATTCCTAACATTACAGTGTAATCTGTTATGGAATGATGTCATGCAAGCAGTGGTTTTTAGTGCCTAACACATTTCCATCCTGATGTGGAGTAGCTCTGGATCATTTATCGGAGGGCAGGAAGTTGACTTGTGGCTTTTCAGAGCCAGGTTTTCTATGCAGATCCTTTCCTTCTCTGATGAATTCCAAGCAGGGAAGCGATAGAAAACGACTAATTTTAAGCCCATTGCTGCATCACAGAGGAGAAATGCCATCAGTGCATCAATGGGTGGGGAGGAAATTGATGGGGCTAGCAGTGAACGGGGGACAGTTCCAGTAGCAAGAGAGGAATAAATTTGTCAAGAGATAACTCCTCCCATGCGAGTCTATGGCCCCACTGGCCAGCTGGGGAAGAGGGGTGCTAACTGGCCAGCATTCCCCAGACCACAAGATTTTGCCCATTGGAGGAGCTATGCAGAGACCCTTTTGGCTCTGTTCTAGCAGCCCATCTCCTAGTCCCCCAAACTAGGAAGGGGAACCCAGCCTGACAAAATCTGTGGGACTAGCTGCTTATCTTAGCAGGCCAGGTAGGGGTTTTCTCTCCCATAAGCCAAACAGGCAGAGGATCTGAGAGTTATTTGCCTTCTTTGCAGTACCTGCAAGCCACATTGAGTTAAGCAGGAACATGAAAGCTACGGGGCGGGGGGAAGGGGGAGTTAACTGACTTGTCACAGCTCGTGGCTAGTTTCCAGTGTGGTTAAGAGAATAAAATGAACAAAGTTAAAAATACACAGTTCCCAGAGATAGAAGACCTGGGATTTTGTTGATGGGCCCTGTGCGCATGTGATTGGATGAGACTTTGTGGTCTTCACAGGGTACGTTTTCCACACTGCTGCTCCGTCTCCCCCTTGTGGGTTTGGCTATGTGTGTGTGTGTGTGTGGGGGGGGGGGGGTCCTGGAGGGTAGGCTGAGAATAGTTTACCCTGTGTTAAGACTTACATGGAAAGGATTCCTGTAACTCCTGCACTGGAACCATTTAAATATCTGATATAGGAAAGTATGAGGGATGGTAGTAGTGCCCCTTCTTTGTGTTAAAAATTTAATGAAATTTGCGCTCTGCCACTTAATTCTATGTATGCGTGTCTGTCCTCATTTTTCCACTGCGCCCATGTCAGTCTGTCATATCCATGATCACATTTTTCAGCTGCATGAAAAAGTACTTAGCAACACCACAGCAATAAACAAAAATCTTACTTCTTCCAAATACATTTGTTTCTAGAAGTGAAATATTTTGTTGATTTACTCCATTTTTTCTTCAAAAGAAGAAAAAAGGATTTTCACGGATTAACTTGAAACACACATAGATAGATAGATAGATAGATAGATAGATAGATAGATAGATAGATAGATAGATAGATAGATAGATAGATAGATAGATAGATAGATAATCTGTCTATCTATGTACAAATTCTCCCTATGCTCACTAAAATGTCTTTGGACAGCTGCAGCAATGTACTGACCACTCTTAATTCCACTTTGAAGTCAATGAAAAAGTTGAAGGTGTTCTATCTAACCAGGTTATTTAATATTACTATGTGCAGGCACCAGTGATTTCATACATGCCTCACTAGTTCTGAATGGACTCTGTTAATTAAATATTTGCTTTACTATTAAGTGGTGTTATGAGTAATTTATTTTCTAAAAAAAGGCTTGATTTGCAATATTATCTTAAAAGATACATAGATAATGTATCTTATAGTACATGGAGATTCAAATAGAAACGTTATAAATATGGGGATACCTTACCACAGTCTTTTCAAAACTCTCGCTGAAATATCAGGACATTAATACAGTCCATATAATTTAAGGATGACCAGTAATTTATTGGAGGGCTCTGAAGTTTACTGAATAGGTATCACCATCACACGTGTGATGGAACATAGGTTTACATGAAATTTTCCTTCTCCCTTTATATCTGGTCTAGGTAATAGATTCATGGGGTAAAATCCTGGCCTCACTGAGGTCAATTTCAAAATTCAGATGGATTTCAAAGGGGTCAAGATTTCACCCATGATTTCAAACAGTAAGGCACCTGGTTTTCCTTGTATCTACTTACCTGGCTACAGACTCACAATGGCAACACTGCTATTTTTAGTGTGCTAACTTGAACAGAACTAGCAGCTGTCTACAAGTGCTAGGATGAACTCTCTCAGCCATTCTAAAGACATACTCACAAATAATGTGGTCATTCAACACTGATTAAGAAGGCACGGTGTAGCACAAACGCTATCACACAGCCTCTTCTCCCTTTCGTGTGTGTAGAGTGTGCCTATATTTTAGAATGCATCTCTCTGTCTGAGAGTCCATTTGTTCAAGAACTCCTCCTAAATGGTAAGAGCTAGGACCACCATATTTGGTAGGCAGCTTCCTCTTACCCTAACTTGAAGCAAAGTCAGGGTTTGGCTGTGTCAGGAGAATGGGAAGTGCCTGGACTGCCTCCATCCAGGAGAGATCTTCCACCCCAAACAGAGGCTGGTGCCAGGAACCTCAGCCTGGCTTTCCCCCATAGGAGACTTTCCTGCCCAGAGAAGAGGCCAAGAACCACTGACTGCCCCGTCCCAAAAAGAGGCTCCCACCCTACAGAGAGGCTACCCCCCTCAAGGAAAGGCTAGGGCAGGGAACTGTGGCTTGGCCCTGGGCAGGGTGCAGTGTGGGCAGGGCTAGATGAAGGTCAGGGGCAGCCTGCAGGGCCCCAGCCCAACCTCCCCTGACCAGCTGCAGGTCAGGGGGGCAGGGGAGGAGCTGGAGGTCAGGACTGGCCCTTGGAATCCTGCCACCCCAGTCCAGATGCAGGTCAGAGCAGGGCAGCTGGAGGCCAGGGCCATTCTCAGAGCCTCACCCACCTCCAGACAGGTTGAAGGCTTAAATGGCCAGCTGGATGTTGAGGCCGATGCCGGGCTCTGGAGCTCCACCCTCTGGCCCTGCAGGAAGAGCAGCCAGCTGGGTCGTGCAGACCTGGCTTCCTAGGCAGAGCTGCCACAACAGCGTCACCCTTGCCACCAATGGTGGCCCCAGTAAGCTACCCCTGGCTTCCCACCACCTTTCCTGAGCCCCCAACCCTGACTTGAGTGCCCCCATACCAAACCCTGAGCTCTCCACTCTCTGTCCTCACTCCAGCACCATCTGCCCCATGCTCCATCCCTGCACCAAACCCTATGCCCCCACCCACTGCCCTCACTCCAATGAGGCCTCCTCTGCCCTGACCCCCTCACCGAAGACTGTGCCTCTAGACCCTGCCCTCACTCCTGCACCTCCACCCCCTTTTTGTTCTAGCAAAAGACAGCATAGCTGCAAATATTATCAACAAGTTCTATCTAATATTTAAATCAATTTCCTTCTTATATTAACACAAACTTTTCCCCTTCATTTTTGAAAACTACAATCATTTAAATAAAACACGTACAATTTCCTTTTGTTTTCCAAATCAACCAAAAAACCCATTACTTTACTTAAAGACTCGAGCGATACAGGGTACATCTGCTAGTGTAGACATAATACCTCCTGCCACCAACATGCCAATCTTCCCCAACCTGCAATATGCCTGTGGCTCTAGGTGCCTAAACTGAGACTTGGGGGAGCACATAAGGAAAGAAAAGAAAGCACAATACATGGCATACGTTCCAAACTATATAGAATATATTTTGAAATTTCAAAATCCTACATTCCTTGAACTCTTAGAAGTCCCACTGAATTACCAAAGAACACAGGATTGGATCTGCAGTTTGTATCAGTTCCTGAGTCTTAGGGGAATTTATGATGTTGAAATCTCTATACCTTTAGAATTTGCAATATGAAATATGTGCCTGAAATGCCTAGAGAAAAGTCTCAAAACAAAGTAATTTTTTCTGCTTGAGAAATCAGTGTCAATCGACCAGAAGCTAAAACCAGGCGTTCTGCCTCATTGAAAACTAAGTAAGGACTTCAGAATTTGGTCCAGGCTTTGAAGCAAATGAACATGCTGTGTAATGAAAATGAACTCAGTGCTTACTGAGATGAGATTCCTAAACACCAAGAAAATATCTTTGCTGAATTAGTTTGTAGCTATAAAGTCTATACATAAATCTGTAAATGATGCCCAATATATAAAAATGGATTCCTAAATAATTACTTAAACATCTCCTACATCTTTTAGATATAGGCACTTCCTATATGTGTTATATTTACAACAAACAAACAAACAAGCCTCCCTCTGGGTGTGTCTAACCTATCTGGTCTTCAACACCCTCGCATCAGAGGTCTGATTGTAACATAATACGATAAGTGTTATCCCACTTTTATTGAAGCTTTCTATGAAAATCTGGATATCCATTTGTATATTTGTTTTACTGTTAATATGGTAAAGAAAGGGCACCAAACAAGTTTGGTTTAGTTTGGATAGGCTCTCAAAAGTTGATTTTCTAAATAACTTCTCTGAACTATCACAACTGGTTGGTTCTACAAAATCTCATGGGTACTGCTTTCATCATGCTATATGAGCACCAACAAATATTAAATGCCAAACTCTATGCTTCATTTCCTTGTGCAGAATGCAATTGGATGACCTCTGAACTTGCACACTCAAGCTATGTCTACACTGCAGTGTTTTTGAGCAAAAATGGCTGTTTTTGCGCAATAACCCATGGAGTGTCTACACCTCATGCGCATTTTCCTGCAAGAAAATTTGAAGTGAATCAACAGAAAAGAAGAGTTTTTGCGGTACAGGAATAATTCATTTTTGCACAAGAGCTCTTGCGCAAAAAGGTGTGTGTGGACAGGAGACCGTTTTTTTTGTGCAAAAACAGCCTATTGAAAGAAGAAGCACACGTGCCCTGTGCTGATTGCCATTGTTAATGGCAATCTGATTGTTAATGGTAATCAGAGTTTTCCTGCGAGAGAGCGTCCATTCAGTCTGGATGCGCTCTTGCACAAAAGTGCATCACTTTTCCGATGTGCTTTTGCAGTGTGGACGCACTCTTGTGCAAGAAGTTTTTTTTGGAAGATTTCTTCCGCAAAAAGCTTCTTGTGCAAGAAGCCTGCAATGTAGACATAGCCTCAGGGAAAGTTGGCAACCATAAACTTCTAGTGCTTAGTCATTTCACAATCCAGTGTCCTTGATTGTGCCTCTAGTTGTTCTTTTCTCATGTTTAAATAGCAGGAAAGGATGTGAAACTGAATCAGGTCCATGGTTTGTGCCCAGACCTGGTTGCAAGAGGAGCAGGACACAAGACATTTTCACAAGCAAAACTTCCCTCCGTGCACTATCCTGAATGCAGGGACTGCTCCCTGCTAGCATCCTAGAATGTCGGACATCATAGAGGAAGCAAGTAGGAGTAGCCACCTACTTGTTTAAGTATCAAAGGGGTAGCCGTGTTAGTCTGAATCTGCAAAAGTGACGAGGAGTCCTGTGGCACCTTATAGACTAACTGAAGTGTAGGAGCATAAGCTTTCATGGGCAAAGACCCACTTCATCAGATGCATGTTTAAGGAGACCATGTTATACCTCTCTGTGGCAAGTGCACCCCACACATCTCATATAGCCCTCAGAGACATTTTGTAGGAAACTACTCCTCTAGAACACCATGGTTTTGCACCAGCCCCAGTGCAGACCAGTGACTAATGAGTATAATCTGGCCCCTAACACTAGCACAGTTTAAAGTTAATGTGTTAATCAATTCACAATTGTCACCACGCTCCTTGCATATATATTACCAATGGTTCTTAGAGTGTAGGGTACACTATGCACATGTAAGCAATATATTTGCTGCTATAGAAAAAGACAGTTTATTCTAATTTTTCACTTATTTTAAAAAAATGGGAATGTGCCTATGATATTATTAGAGGATTGGTCTGTGCATTTATATTAAAATATTTGATGTAAAAAACTATGAGATAGGCCTAGGACAGATTTTAAGGATTTTAATTCTAGTCTTCTTTTGCATTACACCCAAATTTATTGTCTACATGACCATGGTGTGTTTTATGTGATAAAAAACATCAATAATAGGAGTACCAGCTGAAAGCACCTCCATATCGTATACTCATAAAATCCTTTCGGGCTAACCATTATCAAAGGGTGTTCTACTGCACAGAGGTCTTCCATTAGTTACTGTTAAAATATCTTTCATTAGATCTGGGAAACAAAGTCTATTTCATAAGATAGTTTCAGGGATGGAAGAAAACCAAATATTTCTCTCAAAATATTTCACAAAAGGAAAAGGAAAACATGAGTAACATTGACTTTTTTTAGCCTGCAGATCAGGAATTTATCTTGGGATCAGGGCTCTCCAAGTTCAAGATTCTGCTCTACCTGATTCAGAGCAGTTTTTCATCCCAGATTACTCCAAACAAAGCAGAGTAAGTGCATCCACTGTGTCAAATCCTAGTCCAGTTTTGTAACCTACTGGCTATAGAAAAAAAAATCTCTCTTAAAATTCCATCTGGGACTTGAAAAACCTTGCTGACATACCTGGATTTTGACCAAATGCCATGTTCTGGCATATAGAAAATTACTGAATAGTTCTACCATCCCATCTAGGAAAAGAGTTTATTTTGATCATAGCAATGCATTCCTTATTCATTTTAAAAAACAGTTGGGACAAAAAAAGAATATGGCCAAAATATTTAAACTTTATCTAAAATCATGAACCCACACCTACCTAAGTAGACACCTACCCCAAAGCAGCCAATTTTTAAGGAACATGCTGAATATAACTCTTCTCCGAGAAAGGTGAAAAGGAGAGGCAAGCCACAGCAGCTTTGAGACTCAGGATAGTCACTACTTGGGACTGCTAAACATTCAAGGCTGTAAAGAAAACTGTACAGGTGTCTGGACATGCAAAGACAAGTGGGGATTGTGTGTCTAATAGGGTATGTCTACACTACAAAGTTAATTCGAACTAACAGACGTTAGTTCGAATTAACTTTCATAGGCGCTACACATACAAACTGCTAGTTCGAACTTAATTCGAACTAGCGGAGCACTTAATTTGAACTAGGTAAACTTCATTCTACGAGGACTAACGCCTAGTTCGAATTAAGTAGTTTGAATTAAGGGCTGTGTAGCCACTTAATTCGAACTAGTGGGAGGCTAGCCCTCCCCAGCTTGCCCTGGTGGCCACTCTGGGCACCACCAGGGAAACTTGTCTGCCCCCCTCCCAGCCTCGGAGCCCTTAAAGGGGCATGGTCTGGCTACGGTGCCCATGCCAGGTGCATGCCTGCCAGCACCCAGCCAGCAGACCCTGCACCTGGCACAGCACGAGTCGGCCACCCGCTGCCACCCAGCCCTCCCCCTCTTCCCGGGACCAGGCTGACGGCTCCCAGGAGCCTGCCCGGGGCCACAAGAGGCGGGCGTCCGCCTGGTCTAGTGAGGACATCGTGGACCCTATCCAGGTTTGGGGGGAAGCCTCCAACGTCCACGACCTCCGCACTAGGCACAGGAAAGTGGCCGTCTAGGGCGGGATAGCTGCCAGCCTGGCCACCCAGGAGCAGGTTTGCATGAAAATCAAGGTGGTCCAGTGAGACGCCCGACCCTGAGCCCTGAGCTTAGAACATAAAAACATAAGAACGGCCGTACTGGGTCAGACCAAAGGACCATTTAGCCCAGTAGCCTGTCTGCCAACAGCAGCCCACATTAGGTACCCTGGAGGGGATGGACCAAAGACAATGACCAAGCCATTTGTCTCGTGCCATCCATCTCCAGCCTTCCACAAACAGAAGCCAAGGACACCATTTCTACCCTCCCTGGCTAATATCACTCCATGGACCCAACCTCCATGAATTTATCTAACTTCTCTTTAAACTCTGTTATAGTTCTAGCCTTCACAGCCTCCTGCAGCAAGGCGTTCCACAGGTTGACTATTTGCTTTCGGAAGAAGAACTTTCTCTTATTAGTTTGAAGCCTGCTAACCATTCATTTCATTTTCTGTCCTCTAGTCCTTCTATTATGGGAACTAATGAAGAACTTTTCTTTAGGCACTCTCTCCACACCGCTCATGCTTTTATAAACCTCTATCATATCCCCCCTCAGTCTCCTCTTTTCTAAGCTGAAAAGTCCCAGTTTCTTTAGCCTCTCTTCATATGGGACCTTTTCCAAACCCCTGATCATTTTAGTTGCCCTCCCCTCTCCCACCCTCTCTCTTCCCCTCTCCCACCTCCTTTTCCCAGTCTCCCCGAGTTTTGTTCAATAAAGAGAGTTTCTATTTTTGAAAACACGTGTCCTTTATTTTGTACATCAGGAAGGGGGGCTAGGGAGGGGTAAGTGGAAGGAGGTGAGGGAGGAATGGGGTACGAGCCCCTGATGGGGAGGACTGGGGTGGCTCTGTGAGCTCCTCGGGGTGGAAGCTCTCCTGCAGCCCCCTGATTGACCCCCCGCCTCCCGGATGGCAGCCTGCGGCAAGTGTAGCCGGGCTGATGGCCGAGTGCTGTGAGTGTGGGTATTCAGGGCACTCCCAGCCAGGACTGCTTTGCTGTCCCTCATCGAATTAGACAAGCTAGCGGGGAACCCCTGAGAACTATCTGTCTGGGGTGGGAGTCGGGTCCCTTTAAGCACACCCCTCGGTTAGCCTGAGACAGCAGCTCCACGATCTAAGTCCTAATCTGATGCCCTTCTGGCACTGCTTCCGGCCATCCTTAACCTCGGTTCAGGGTCCACTCAATGTGAACATGCTAGTTTGAATTAGCAAAATGCTAATTCGAACTAGTTTTTAGGTCTAGATGCACTTGTTCGAATTAGCTTAGTTTGAATTAACTAATTCGAATTAAGTTACTTTGAATTAGTGCTGTAGTGTAGACATACCCATACTGCCCTAAAAAACCAAGTTTTGCTTCATCATTTCCAAAAAAAAGTGTGTATGCGTGCGCTTGTGTGTACACTAATATGTTATTTGTGGAGGTTAAGCATGTTTTGTCTCTTACCCGAGAACCAGTACATTTCATCATTCTGTGCTGTTTCCAGGGTGGTGCAGCACCCGAATAAAGGAAAAAATACAAAACTTAGGCATTATTTAGATGTTTAAATGATTATTTAGATTTCTTAAATTGAGGCACCACCTTTGAAAATGTAATGTTATATAGTATTAATTAAATGCACAAAATAAAAAATAATTTGCTAAATCATACTGACTTATGTCATATACCATACTGGAATAATGTCCAGTTGCATGGGATACAATTTAAATACTATGTTCATACTTTGCATCCAAAATAATATGAAGTCTCCTTTTGTCTGTACGGAAAGCAGACATCAATATGCACGGACACTCATATAATTACATATCCTCCATCTATACCTAAGAAGTACAGTTGAACAGGTCTGACATTTTCATCAAAACTCATTATACCACAATGTGACAAGAAATGGTCTCATATGATTTCAGGAAAGGGATTACTATATAAAGACACATGCTCACCACATACACAAGAAAAGAGAGAAGGTTATTGGAAGGTCCTTGACCTTGCAACACTGACCACTGCTATAAGAGTAATGACTGCACTCCCCCCTCTAGGGAAGCCTTAGGCTGTCAGTGTACTATATCACCAGTTGTTCCATATTCTAATATTCACTTCTGTGTAAATAGAACAGAGCAAAAAGAAAAGGAAGTACTTCATATAAAAATGAATAGGTTAATCATCATCACTGACTTACATTCACTTACCATACAATAGGATATCAGTTGACCCAATACCAATATATTAAAAACCTTTTAAATAGGTTTTATTATGCTTGAAGCTAAATGAACTTTTGTATGCAGTTTCTAAATAAAAAGGGAGGCTAGTTTTTTCTTTAATTTTTATACACAAGTATTACCATAGCTCCCAATTCAGCAGCCCCTCCTCATTCAGAAAGAATCAACAAACACATGCTTAACATCAGTGGGACTTAAGAACATGGTTAATTTCTTTGCTGAATAGGAATGGACTTAAGCCTGCAATTATCTACTTTGGGACCTGAAGGCATATTTTCAAAGGTATTTAGTAGAGCTGATAAAAAAAAATTATCAGTGGAACATTTTTCCATCAAAAATGCAGTTACATCAAAATAAAAATGTTTTACAGGAGCGTGTCAGTTTCAATAATTTTTTTTGACAGAAATATGCCAAAACAAATCATTTAGACATACCTGTCTCAGTTGAATACTGTTGAAATGTTTCATTTCAGCTTTGTTTTGATTCATTTCAGACTTTTATATTATACTATTTTATATTACATATTTTATCTTATATTTTATATATCTTATAGTTATTATTTTATATTACATATTTATCTTATATATACTATTTTAATGTTTCAACATTATCAAAACATAACAATCTGATATTTTCAAATCCACATTTCTCAGAATTCCTTTTTTATGTTAAAGTGAGAAATGTCTGATATGTATCAAAACTGGGTTTTGAAATGGTTGATTTAAGGTTTCTTAAGTAGAGGACAGAAACTCCATTTTCTTAGCAGCTGTAGCATTTAGGTGCCATGGTGCCTCATGGGAATTCAAATCAGATGCCAAATCTTCATTCCGGATATTTACACTGGACCAGATTATGGTTGATTCTTGTCAGGCATTGTAATGGGAAGCATCCGCTTCTTGAGGATATGTGATACTATACTCCTTTTCTCATCCCTGGAATCACCAGTAGGCTTCCAGGTGACTTTGGTGGATTTTCTGTGGTTTGGACCTTCCCCAGATGAGCCTCTTTTGGGGTCTTTAAGAGCCCTCTCTAGGATCCTCAGTCTCTGCTCCAGGCCCTTTATGCCTCTTTACCTATTGCCCATAAAGGAAGCAAGGGCCACCTACTACTCTGGGTTCCAACCCAGGAACCTGATGCACAGCACTACTCGGTTTTAGTTAGTTAATGCTTCTTCTCTGATCCTCTTCCAACTGGCCACTTTTAGCTTCACTCATCACTCAGAGCAACGAGAAGTCCTGTGGCACCTTATAGACTAACAGATTTACTGGCGCATACGCTTTCATGGGCAAAGACCCACATACATCTGACCAAGTGGGTCTTTGCTCACGAAAGCTTATGCGCCAATAAATCTGTTAGTCTATAAGGTGCCACAGGACTTCTCGTTGTTCTTGCAGATTCAGATTAACACGGCTACCCCTTTGATACTTGTCATTTGTCGAGGGGCTTGTCCCCCCCCCCCTCAGCCGTGCCAGGGGTAAATAGGGCTCTAGCAGCCTAGTCCCCAAAGTTAGTGCCCCTCTACTGGGGTAAATACAGCTCTAGCAGCCTAATTCCGAAGTCAGTGCCCCTCTGACAGGGTAAATACGGCCTTTGAGACCTAGCCACCCAGAGAAGCCTCTCCTGGACCAGGGGTTAATTGTCCAGGGCAGGGAAACTAGGTGGTAGGGGGACCCGGGCCCTCCCTCTCCACCAGGTCCCAGCCCAGGACCCCTTAGGCAGGGACTATGGCTCCTGCCTACTCGGTGGGGAATCCGGCCGATACACGCCGAGCCACGCTTTAGTCCTTTGCCCTGGACTGCTTCCTACCATGCCCTGGTTCCCCTGTGGCCTATTTGCCTCTGAGTCAGTACTTTCGGGGGCTGCCATCGGGGTTGCGGGTGCACTCCTGCCTCTCTGGGGTTGACGGCTGCTGGCTCTGCTTCAGGATTGGGCACGGGCAGCGACTCTGGTCTCAGCTGTTGCAGAAGCTCTGGTCTCAGCCGGCGCAGCCTGGACTGCTCCTTCCCCCTGCAGCCTCCCTCGCTGCAGGGATCGCTCTGCTTTTATACTCTGGCTCTGCTGGGAGCATTCCCAGCAGGGCTGGAGGGGCAGGGCCTTCTCAGCCAGCTGGGCCTGGGCTACTCCCTGCCCTTCAGTGTGAGGCCTGTCCGCCCCGTCACATCATCACTCAGAGTTTCTGTTCTTACCTCTTCTCTCTCACTACAAACCCATCTTAAGTAATTTCTGCTGGAACCAAATTCTGCCGATTCCTTACGTTTCTGGGGCAGGAGCACTCTTCTTAACCCTTGTGGTCACAGGCAGTACTGAACTGTTAAGGTGCTGCAGCTCCTCTTATCTGAGTCTGCTGGGCTATAATTTTCTACTACTGTGAGGTCACTCTGGGCAGGTGAGGACCCTCTTCTCTGCTACTTTCCTGAGGCAGGATGTAGTAGGATCATAGGGCCTCCTGTAGAAAGCCATAAAAGTCAGGCACACCTCATCAGAAATGCACAAGTTGGGTGACTGGAAAGAGTATAAGGAATCTTTCCACAGTTTTATATCCTGTGTATGGGCCAGACCCAATTCTGTTGATGGGTGAAGACTGTACAACCTGAAGCGACAACAGAGATCAATTCTAGAAATGACAGAGTTCAGCTTAAAGGGCAAAAGTGTGACAGATTCAGCTGAGGAAAAGCATCCAAATCTCTCTATGCTCCTTTGACTCACAGACAAAATCCAGTGGTGATCTGGGCTGGCAATCTCACAAATTCTAGGTTCTCTCATAAGGTTCTCTCAGCAGTCAGTCTGGAACCAAATAGTGCAGATGTATGGAAAAGTGTAATTATATAGATATATAGTATTTTAAACTGAGCTTTTAAACAATTCAAAAAGTTTTGGTTTGCATGTTGGATGAAGGTGACCTAATCTTTTTCTTGACTTAACATATTCAGGAGTAAATCATCATCACCATCATCACCTTTTTCCAGTGCAGTGCTAGCTAGGGATAAGGTTATGAGCAGATTCCTTCTATCTCCATTTTGAGCTGATATTTCAGCTTGTTGCGGAATTGTCTGAATGGTTTAACATAACATGTTGGATTTCCTTGGATAGCCAAGGATTCTCACCATGGACATTCTTCCACATAGAACAATTTTAGGTCAATCGTATGAGGTCAGTCAGGCAACATGGCCAAATTAATGTAGTTGGAGCCTTTTGATTATTGTTTTCATGCACTGCTACTTCAGTCTTCCATGAATGTTGTCATTTCTTAGCATTGTCATGTCTAGAATAAAGTATAAGCACTTCATTTCTAATCTTTGCATCTTTTCTCCAGATAATTCATCAATATCCATACTTTGCAACTGTAAAGTGAACATTATATATAATCTAATTTTAATTGTCATAGATAGAAATCTTAGATCAGCATCTAAAACTGTTTTCCTTCAGAAATGTAAATATCCTGATGGCAGTAACCATTCAGTTGTGGAGATCTTCTTCATAGCAGTTGTTCTTCTGGAACCGAAGAAGTAGAAGCTGTCAACTTTTTTTGATGGCTACACAATTAATAACTAATTACGCCTTTTTCTTGATCTGAGTTGATTTAGACACAAATAGTTTACATTCTATTCTTCTTGGAGACAATATGCGTAGAGGATTAATTACTGGATGTTTGTATATTGCTCTACACACACACACACACACACACACACACACACGTATTACATAAAAAGCATGCTTTGCCTAGAAATTTGTTGCCCCCCTTATTTTAACATTCTGTTGCAACTTCATTTAACATTTTTTAAAAAGATTTTTATATTGTAGTCCTTTGCTTCCTTTGTTGCACAAGTTGTAAACTGTTTAGTGAATGAGGCAAAGGATTGTGCGAAGATGAAGGATAATCATGTGGTTAAAGCAATTTAATGTTTACCTGTACAACCAGTATCTTTCACAGTGTTCCTAAGTGATGCTAGTCAAATCACAGAAACTTTTCAGAGATGGCCACTATTTGGGTGTTCATCATTTTTGGGTGCCCAACTTGACCTTGGTATCAGATATGCAGAAGTGCTGTGCACACACTGCAAAATTGAATTCCATGAGAGCTGTGTTTTGCACATATAAAGTGCTATATAATGCTGAGTCCTCTGAAAATTCAGTTAATAGACATCTTAAATTGTGTACCCAAAATTAGTGACTATTTTTATCTTGATCACTCTGTAGCTAATATCTCCTATCTGTAGATTAGGGATAATTCCACTCTCTCATTTCACAAAGGTGCTGTGAAGCACTCAGATACTATTGCAATGACGAAATTAATAATTCTGTCTTCAGAGGAGGGTTTGAATAGTATTCAAGTATTCAAGGCCTAGAGCTACGTATTGAACAATGAGGTGAAAACAAAATATTGACTAGTGGCTCACTAGGTGTATTTACACAGCAGGGCTGACCTCGAAATAAGCTACGCAAATTGAGCTATATCAGTTGCATAGATTATTTAGAAATTGGGAGCATCTACACAGTACCTATTTTGAAATAGAGCACTCTTCCTCCAACTTCCCTTACTCCTCGTACAACAAGGGTTACAGGAGTCAGAGTAAGAAGTCTCCAGGTTTACAGTATTTCGACATTATTTCAAAATAACTGCCGGCTGTATGCAGTTATTTTGAAATAACTCTAGTTATTTTGAAATAATGTTGCTGTGTAGACATACCCTAAATGAATACCTTCTATCCAGTGCACTGAATGAGGCAGAGTCTGTTGAAGAAATAGTATATGATCATGTAATTGAAAACTATCAAAATTCACATGCCCAATTTGCTATGAATTTCAAAACTTCCCTAACTTTCAATCATAACTGTGATGTTATAAAATGCAGTGCACATTAAATAGAATATAATGTGGGAGAAGTGCAATGGGTGACAGATGTATCAAACTGATGCACAGTGAGTTTCCCTCACAACTTTCTTCAGATACATAGCAAATATTATTCATTTTCTAAAGGGAAATTCAGATCTATACAAACATACCTCAGTTGTATGAGGAAGTAAGTTAAATATTTGCAGAACATAGTACTATTTTAAGGACAGCCATTTGTCTTTTCCTTAGGCCAAGCTCACAAAAAAACTGTTTAAATTCTGCTTATAAGCTGATTTCATCTAAATAGTTAAACAATTATCTAGAATGGGGTAAAAAGTACCAATGACCTCAGACTAGTGATACAAATTTCAGGAGTTTGGATAACAGATTAATCAGAGCCACACCACTTCCAGTTTATGTTTTACAAAACAAATGACCGATGAAAGTTTTGCAAACCAAAACAGTCATTCAGTTTATCCATCTCTTTCCCTTAAATTGTTATTCTTCAAAAACACAAGCCTAAAACCTCTGATATTGTGGGGAATGGCAAGACCTATATACTTAAGAATTTTCACTACAATACAGATTTTACTCACAAAACTGTCATATGGTCACCATTCTATTTTTAATGAAACAAACTAACCCACAGTACCTTACCATCCTCCAAAATACTTACTGAGAGTATTATATCACATATTGGTAACCTTCTGCTATGGCTCAGACACTGCACTTTCTTACCTTTTGGTAGGAACATGAGGTCAAACTTAAGCTTATTAATAGAAACTCAACACTGACTGTACTTATTTTTAACTATGTGGAGTCAGATTCTTTAGACATATTCATGGAGGTTAGGTCAATCAATGGCTATTAGCCAGGATGGGTAGGAATAGTGTCCCTAACCTCTGTTTGTCTGGAAATGGATGACAGGAGAGAGATCACATGATGATTACCTGTTCTGTTCACTCCCTCTGGAGTATCTGGCATTAGCCACAGTTTGAAGACAGGATACTGGGCTAGATGGACCTGTGGTCTGACCCAGTATGGCCCTTCTTATGTTCTTATCAGTGGCCAGCTGAACTGGCTTGAGGAGAATTTCATACAGAGGAAAGTGCACAAAGTAGTTCTAATAAACCATTTTTCTACAATGTTCCAAAAAGTTTCTAATAATTTGATTGATAGCCTTTTATAATGTTAGGTCCCAGTTCAGGAAAGATGTATGCAAGTCCATGCTCCCTAGAAGTAGTGCCATGTAGTCACTGGGACTACTTATAATGTATAAAAGCTTCAGAGGGGTAGCCGAGTTAGTCTGTAACAGAAAAAACTTAAAACTTCTTCCTCAGTCCCTCCTTCCTTCCCTTATTTATTCTTGGATCTGGAAATCTAACATTCCTGTCATTTGAAGACGTGGGCTGTGCCCATGAAAGCTCATGATATCATCTACATGTTTTGTTAGTCTTTAAGGTGCTACTAGTCTATTGTTGTTTTTTATAGAGTATAGCTAGGTAAAGACACAAGTATTTTCAGGATCAGGATCTTACTTGTGTTTTAATGTAGTTCTGACTTTTTTCACTTTACAACATGCACTGGATTGAGTTCTTCAAAAGCAGTGCAAGGCACTTAGCTGAAAGATGTGTGGCTTAATTTCGTTTGTTCATTTGAAAATCTCAGCCACTTGCTTTTTCCAGGAACTTACAGAAAGGGAAAGAGGGAAACTCAAAATTATTTTATGAAGAGTTATATATTACTCAGAATTACTGCAAAGCCTGAAAGGAAATCAATTAATTAATTAATTAAGAGCTGAGAGGTAAATGATTTTCCTATCCAGTGGGAATTTCTGAGATTTCAAAATAATTTTCCTTTTTCTTACCCTCTTAAATTAACTTAAAAATTCTAAACAAAAAGTCATTTGCAAATGATAAAATGTGGGTTTTTTTTGTTTAAAAATGTAAAAATAGGTCTGGTCTTTTCAACAGTTTAGATTTTTCTCCCCCTTCAACAGGAATTTGTCAAAGCTGAGGCTTTCCCATGATCATTTTTGGTCTTGACAAACTGGAATTTTCCAACAGAAAATATGCTAGTACTTGAATACCATAGGACATCAGCAGTAACGTATGCAAGTTGATCACTTTAAACATATAATTGTTTTAATTCTTTTATCACTCCTCTATAGTAAATTAAATGGGTTTGTCTTGTTTCACAGCTAAAGCTGTTCTTGAAGACACTTTGTAGTGGAGTCAGAAGTATGAAAACATTGGGTGGTGCTTCATGGTTTAAAAAAAAAAACATACACATGCCAAATGATTTCACCAGGGGGCAGAGGAGAGAGTTAGCAAATTTACCCTCATTGTGTGACTTCCACTGTCCTTTTATATGACTTTACAATCATATTGTGAATGTTGACATTGTTTTCACCATGGGAAGACCAGTTTGTAACTGAGGAAAAATTCCTTTTATTTCAGCTAGTATTTAAAAACCACACAGGTAAGCATGATCCCACCGCCCACCTAATTGTGTGAGTCTGGTGGAAAGAAAATTCAGAATCAAAACTGGTTGCACACATATGATCATAAATTAATAAAGATAATAAATATGATGAAAATTCTTCTCACATTGTGTGAGCTGATCCCTGTTTTACCCATAATGAATCAGAAAGTCACAATGCATTTTTTTGTTAAAAAAGGACATTAAAACCTGCTGCAAATTCCTACCTGCTATTGTTAGTGTTTCATTAATATTCCTCCTTCCTGAGAAGTCCATCCTAAACTATGAGAAAACAAGAAAAGGCAATCCCTGAATCTCACACATACTTGCATAGATCAAAGACATTATTCACAATGATACAAAAGCGTATTGAAAAAACAAGCAACCCTCAGAAATGGATTAAATGCACATACATTTTGTAATGAGTGCCTATAATGAAAGTCAAATGAATTATAATAAAATATGGAGTTTTAAAAAAGAAAACTACTCAATGCATAATGTTGCTAGGAAAACATTTAACAGTTTTTCACTGCATGCTATTGTCAAAGTAAATAACTACCAAAGACAAACTTACAAAGTGGTTTTAACTCTAATGTTATGCAGAAAGTCAGTCATTTAATTTGTTAATTAGTATTATGCCAGAAACTATCTATTCAATATGAAGCAAATATGTTTACAATCTTATCTGCCATCTGTTTAATAGATGGGAGAATACTTAGAGCTGGATTCTCAAAGAGGGCTGTTGAAAATTTGTTCCACAATTAGCAGAGCAGATTTTTTAATTCTAAAAGAGTTTTTCATGAGCAGGGAGCACCTCTATGGAGGAGACAGTACATCACAGTGCTGCTATTCGAGATTAGTGATTGTCTGTAATTGCTGGCAGCAGATGCTTGCCAATTGCAGGAGTAAATATATATTTTAAGATATATTTTTTTAAAAAGAAAGAAAATAACACAGCATTAGATTCCTGAACATCAGAACAGAATTTTAATATCAATTTTCATGGGTGAACAATATAGAGATCTGGATACTTACAATACTCTGTCTCTTTCTGTTACCAGAAATTTTGCAAGATCTCCCACAAGAAAACCCACAATTAGGCAGTGCACTAGCCATTAAAATGAATTCTCACGGTGCTTTTTAAACTGCATATCAAGAGCAGATATTAAATCATTATTTGGAAGGTAGATGAAAATAAAACGTAGATAATCAAACATTCTCACTAGAATTATAATTTCTTTCTTTCTCTGGTTCCCTGTATAGTCTTCCTCACAAGTACAATCAGACTAGCCAGGCTTTTTTGGTACATATTAGAAGATTAATTTAATTTTTTTTTTAAAAGTCCCCTCTACATGAAACTAAGGAGTAAACTCCTTTGACTGCTTAAATACAAGGATTTCTTTAAAATCTTAACATTTATATTTTTGGGTAAGGTTTTCTGGTTTTTATCACTTTCTTTTTCCTGGCAGTGACTTTATAGGACTACCTTTTTATATCTAATTGATTTTTTCTGAGAAATGAATGAAACACCTATTGTGCATCAGAGAGCTAACAGATATGTATAATGAAAAGCAAAACTACTCAGAATTCAATGGTTTTCATATATCATTGTGAACTTGAAGTGCTTAGCGTGTTTCTGAGAGAAAATGAATCAAATGAGAGGGAGCTGGACATCAAAACTGAAAATCTGCATTTTCATGGTTTTTTGGAACACAAGAAATTGTTTCACTGAAATTGCAAAAACACAACAGTATTTGGCATATGTGAAGTAGTAGAAAATGGCAAAAATCTTCATGGAAAAAACAACTCTCGCAAATCTTTTCAAAGTCACATTGTTGCAAAATCTTTTCTATTTTTGTTTGAATTAGAGATGCCGGTACCAATCTTTGATCACAAATAACTTCCAAACTGAAAGTGATAGACTATTAATGCAACATGTATACATATTAATTTTACAAAAGTTTCAGCACTCAAAAACGACTTCTAAGTTTGCTTCATGGTGTAATTTAACAACAGGTGGGACAATGCTACATAAAACAAGCAGGTAGACAGGTTTTTTTTTGTTTGTTTCTGCCATGTCTGAAGAAGCTCAAACTTCTTAATGCAAAAGCTGAATTCTTAACTCACCTTTGTGTAACTTGCACGCTCTAGGTCCACCTTGTAGAAGCATCCTATGGCAAAGATCATCTGGTAGAAAACAGAAAATATTTCTACAACTAATAATTTTCAGTAGAAGGTTAAGCCTATCACCTTTATAGTAATTATATTTTTGTGATATAATTGTAGACACTATAAGGTGAACAAAGTTGTCGTAACTGTAAGTATTGAGAGTTCACCCAGAATTTTAAAGTTATTTTATTTTTTACTTCATTTGTTTTCCCCCATGAAATGACCTCATGTTCTCTGCATCCTTATGGGTGGGAGAGGGATTGCTTTTGTTTCCCTCAGCCCTAGAACATTTGTTTGTAAACAATGCTCCTTGTGTCTTGGCCAATCTTTTCCATGGTTTTACACCACACACTGCAGAGTTGGTGTGGGGAGCAGGCATGGAGGACTGTGTATGTGGAGTGGAGGGCTAACTAGTTTACTCTAATAGGATTCAACAGCACTAACGTTCCAGTGAAGAAGGTTTAACCCCCTGAAATATCAGCAACAGTGTGTGTGTGTGTGTGTGTGTGTGCGTGTGTGCAAGGCATGTGTGTGTCTATGTGTGTGTTTACATATATATATATATAACAACTGGTGAGGTCAGGAACTCAACATCTGTGATTTGGCTGCAAGGGTTTTTATTATGCACAACTCCCCTCCCCCGCCCCCCCCCCCCAAAAAAAAAAATTGCATTGCTAACTAACAAGGTTTAGTTACAGAAGCACCTGACTCCTTCAAACCTTCTGGATGCAATACAAAAGTCCAGTAGCAGACATTACAGGATTAAATCCATTGTAACATTCTAAAAATCAATTCATCTGTTCCTAATAGTGTTTCAATAGTATCCTAGTAACCTCTTCTGTGAAGCTTCATATGGTCTGTATTTGCAAACACTATTAAAAAAGAAAGGGTGGGGGGGGATTGTATTAAATCTCTTCACAGAGCTGCTGGAGAGGTGCAAACTCCAATGTGGGCAAGTGCATTTGCCAACATGCCATATGGGAGCCATGGTTGGGACTTTTTTTTTCCTAGAATAATTAAATGTTGATGGCAGAGTTCAAATGGATCATTAAAATTCAAAAGTGTAAGAAACAGATTTTTTCTTATGTTGCTGAACGCTCCAGAGGGCTGAATAGCTAGCAGAAGTGAGCCAGGCTGCAGCAGTGATCAGCGTGTGCTGTGATGGTACTAATTTGATCATAATATAGTCATCTCTGAAGATTACAGCTATTCAATTAAATATTCTAATTAACCTGAAGTATTAGGCAAATGATACTAATTACAAATATTCTCCTGAGATTCACAGCAATGAAAATCCCACTTGCAACTGATACTTCTAGCCAATGTTTCGTAACACAATGTCCTATATCATAGGCTTTCAGAATATTAAAATGCAGTTAATTTGCCTAAACCTCATTTGTTTAATGGCATTAGCATTTTGTTTGAAATTGTAATAAACGTACATCCCGCTTTCAAGTAAAATTTAAAATGAGTGTACTCTTGGGGTAACTTAAGATTCCTGTTTACAGACCTAGCACTTTATTCAGAAAGCGGAACAGTTTGAGCTTAACTTTCAGCCATTAAACATATTGAAATTGTTTAAAAATGCTAATAATTTGTCTTTTCAAATAAGAAAAAAAAAGGATATTTTGCAGTAAAATTTCATTATGTTACCCATATGACCAGTTTCCTACTGTGAGGGCCCCAATGCTTGAACTTACTTGTAGTGTTTCAGTAGAATATTTGTGTTTTGTATGTTGCTGGTTCATGCTGCTGGGGTTTTTTCAACTCCCTTTCAAGACAAAGCTGCATGGACCTCCTATTTTAGGTTTTTAGCCTCCCATTTCTGTTCCTTTTCAGTCTCTATTTTAACTCTAATGTACAATAATATTGAGGCTATTATCTATGCACTGAGCTTTTAAATCTCTCACCTGTAAGTGCTGCCTTTTCATGACATGTCATCTGAAGAAGTGGGTTATACCCATGTAAGCTCATGATACCATCCACATGTTTTGTTAGTCTTTAAGGTGCTACTAAACTATTTGTTGTTTTTTAAGTTTTTCCTGTTACAGACTAACTCGGCTACCCCTCTGAAGCATTTACAGGAACAGTTTGACCTCCTTATCAGTTACCAAGCTGACAGACCAGAGAATAGTTTCATGAGTGACTACATAAATTAGGTAAAATACAACTTTGGAAGAAAACCACAATAAAGCAGTCCATTTGGTTGTGAAAAAAATACTGGTGGGTTTTCTGGCTATGCATCATTACATTGTGTGGCTCTGCTAGGTGTGTGTGTGTGTGGGGGGGGGGTCTGTTCCCAAACTAAGGAAGCATTTCTAAATATTTATTGGATCAAAACAGACAGCTCACCTCAAATGAGGTGTTTAGGACCCTACCTTACATACTCAGTGCCCTGGGAGTGATTGAAGAATAGAGGAGAAAATATATTTTTCTCCCCCCACCCCCACCCCACCCCTCACACTGTTCTTTGGGAATCCTGGAGGCTGATAGACATAAAGGAAATGAATATTCAACTGATGCCCCCCATACTTTGCCAGTTGCAAAATATCACATTTTCAAAAGTTAAACAAAGTAACAATCTACACCTACCAACACCTACTTGTTCATATTTCCCAGTCTCAATGATTCTGACCTGACCAGTGGCACAAATTTTCCAGATTTAAAAAATTAGCAAGATGCTAGGCCAGCACTTAAAACACTAATGTACAAGTGACTTGTCAAAGCAAATAGTAAATAAAAAGGAAGTAGCTAAACTGCTAGAGATCCCTTCACATAGTAATCACACTGATGGAGTACAATGAAATGTACAAACCCAAGAGAATTTCTCACCAAACAAAGGATTGGTGACCATTAACTCAAGGTGGTAACTGGCGACCACAAAGCATAGTTCAAACCAAGCATGTGTGCAGCCAGTGTGACAACAGAGATTGAGATAGAGAACTATTTCTATAGCAGTCTGGAATACAAGGGGGTGCAAAAAATAGTTTTCCTCAAATAAACAGGAAACGTAAAACACTTGGCATCTGAGAGCAATAAGGAAGCAGTGGACCTAAACCTGAGGGAAAGCAGGGTGACAGCAGAGATGGCATAGTGCTGTCTAGTGACCGTCGGCTGCCTCAAGAATAGACACAGGGAATCAAATTCCTGACACTGAGAAAAGCCTCGTTTTGTGCGGACTATACCTACCTCTAATAGACACCTGAGGAATCTGTTTCTTTTCATTTTTTCCCTTTGTTTAGTTTTTAATATTTTGCCCATATTTGTATATTGTGTTGTACCAGTAAAGGTATACTGGACTGGGAAAACTGTCTATGGAGGAGACAGAAGTTTGTGTCATTGATTGCGACGTGAAATCGTCTGACACATGACTTGAAAACTGGTGGGAAAGAAATGCTGTTATTATGAAGACATATAAGAAATATACTTGAGCACACGCAGAGAAATGGCAGTATAGCATAGAAATCTACATTGTCACTGGACAATAAGGGCTCTCCTTAGAAATGGAAATGCAGTGAATTTACCCTGAGGTTAAATGGAAGTTCTGAGAGAGACATACATGTAACTAGTTAGTTCTTTTTGCTGTATTCCTCTGAGGATTAAATAAGTTTGTTTATATACAAGAAAAATGGATGAAGGAAGGAATGCAAATTGGATGCATTGAACTGTATTGTTACATGATGACATCATCAAGGAGCATTATTGCATAGAGCATACAAAAAGGCATGAACACAAACAAAGAGGAATGACCAAGCCAGCAGCGACAATAAAGCCAGCTGTACCGACTTCAAGTCCCTACCTTGGTCCTCAGTTCACTTGTCTTATCCTTAAGTTTCTGAACCAATCAAAAACCACTGGTGACAAGGGAAAGCTGGGTAATAAAGCAGAAAAAGAGAAGGTGTAACAAAGGGTTAAAGTGGGACTTGGAGAACATGTTTCTTGTCACAGGCCCTGTAAAACTATCTGCCCAGTCCTTATAAAAAATGAATATACTGGAGCAAAGACATTGGCATATAGGCTGTTCTATTAACATTTTAGCACCTCTATGATGTGATTGAGAATGCTATGTCTATATAAGGATGGTAATGGATAGATTTCAACATTTACCTTCAGAGGAAGTGAGTTATATGGTACAATCTCTATTTATGCGTGTAATACAATGATCTACCGAGGAGTGAATCTACTGGAGTGATTTACTTTTTATAAAGGAAATGAATACACTGATGTAATAAAATTGTCATGTACTGCATTGATCTTGCTTTAGAGGAAGTGAGGAGGAACATACATTGATATAAAGTGGATATAATGGAATAATCAGCACGTGGGGATATTACAGAGTTATGTACACGTTTACCACGAAAATAAATATATAAATGGACCACTCCATTTTAAGGGGAGGACATTTAGAGAAGTGATTTCCATATTTACAGAAGCAGGGAGGAAAGAGGAATCTTTTTTATAAAAACAGCATGATATAATAAGTGAGGCAAACTACAACAATGGACCAACCTACCCAGATGATTAATTTCTGCTGGCTGAAAACATTGTATAATGAGCAAGATCAACATTTATACTCTGGATGATGGAATGACAGTCAGAGAGAGAGAATGCATGACAATGATTTCAAATTGAATATGGACATGGTTTTCCTTGGTGTAGTGAATACTACAGAGCACATGCCATGGTGTATTTTGACTCATGGGGTCTTGTGTGATGGTGAACATAAGAACATAAGAACGGCCGTACTGGGTCAGACCAAAGGTCCATCTAGCCCAGTACCCTGTCTACCAACAGTGGCCAGCACCAGGTGCCCCAGAGAGGGTGGACCAAAGACAATGATCAAGCGATTTGTCTCCTGCCATCCCTTTCCAGCCTCTGACAGACAGAAGCCAAGGACACAATTTATCCGCTGGCTAATAGCCTTTTATGGACCTAACCTCCATGAAATTATCTAGCTTCTCTTTAAACTCTATTAGGGTATGTCTACACTACCCCGCTAGTTCGAACTACCGGGGTAATGTAGGCATACCGCACTTGCAAATGAAGCCCGGGATTTGAATTTCCCGGGCTTCATTTGCATAAGCAGGGAGCCGCCATTTTTAAAACCCCGCTGGTTCGAACCCCGTGCAGCGCGGTTACACGGGGCACGAACTAGGTAGTTCGAACTAGGCTTCCTAGTTCGAACTACCGTTACTCCTCGTGAAATGTTCGAACTACCTAGTTCGTGCTCCATGTAGCCGCGCTGCATGGGGTTCGAACCAGCGGGGTTTTAAAAATGGTGACTCCCCGCTTATGCAAATGAAGCCCGGGAAATTCAAATCCCGGGCTTCATTTGCAAGTGCGGTATGCCTACATTACCCTCCTAGTTCGAACTAGGAGGGTAGTGTAGACATACCCTTATAGTCCTAGCCTTCACAGCCTCCTCTGGCAAGGAGTTCCACAGGTTGACTACACGCTGTGTGAAGAAGAACTTTCTTTTATTCATTTTAAATCTGCTCCCCATTACTGTCTAGCACCCATTAGTTGGCAGATGATGCAATGGCATTACAGTCATTCATGTGGCATGTATGGTTTGCAGTGATGACACTGTAACAAAGGCAGAGTTGAAATACAATAAAATGAAGATGTGGGGAGTGCTTTAGGCGCCCCTGAGACTACTTCAGTTAGTCAATGCATCAGGATGTTTAGAACTGCATAAAACCACACACAACTGCTTAGGCAAATAGTGCTGGCAAACAGATGTTGGGCCACTCATTACCAGACAGGAAAAAAGGCATGTTAACAGTAAATTATCATGGAAAGGGGGTGTGATAGAATGGTCTGTGCAAAAGTATAAATACATGAGACTTCGCTATGCAAAATAGGGTAGGAGAGCACAAACAACGTGGCTCCGCACAGAAGTAACTGGAAGGAATTCCATGACTTTATGCTATATGGGAAGTCAGAAGAAATGATATAATGGTCCTTTTTGGCCTAAAAATCTAAAAATATATGATGCAGTCCCTTCTGTTTCTGAAGTAGAATCTCAGATGCCATAGATTTTGAATAAGGCATATGAGGAGAGAAAGAGAGGATGTATACCTCTACCCCATTCTTTCCTCTGAGGAAAATATTTGCAAAGAAGTAAAAGTAACCACAGAAGATGCTGACCCCTGCCATGTGACTTTGGTCACTCTACCTCTCATTAATTTGACCGAGGCCAGAAAATAAAGTCCGGTTCCTTGACAGTGCTCCTGTGTCTCAGTCCATTTTTTATAGTGAACGCTCCAGGAGAAGCAGAATCCATGAGAAGTGGGGAGAAGGGAGTAGGACATGCTATCTGTGGCACTCTCTCATCCATTGTAGTTGATATCTAAGCAAATAGTGATCACCCCGCCTCTCCCCCACCCTCCATCCCCCAAGAGGAGGTCTTTCTGAAAGAATAGGTAATCTGCAGCGTTTTCCTGCCAATGGACATGGAAAAGTCTGGGGTTTCCTTCCCTGCAGACCTTGTGGATCTATGAGGTTGCAAGTCTACTTTTTTTGTCTCCTCTGAAGCTCCTGTGAACCACTCTATCCTAAGCAGGAAAATTCACAAGGGGATCCTGACAAAGTCTACTGTTCCAAATTAAATCCTTCCATAAGTATCACTTGCAAAGTCCAATTTGCCCCCCAGCTATTTCCCATCTTGTTCATGGAGTCACATCAACTACTTCTTGGCTGCTAGAACTATTCCCTTTTTGTTCTGATGGAAAAGTTTTACTCCATACTCTGGATAACCCAAAGGGCTGCTCTTATTTCCTTTTTATTTTGCTGTATCATTTCTCCAGGATGTTCAGTTTCTTCCATGCTGTTACGTTTGTTCTTGTTTCTAAGCTCAGAATCAGGCGTGGCAAAGCAGGGATAAATCAGCTGAGGCAGGTACTCTTACACAAAACAAGAAGTCAGAACATACACATTGCACAGACGAGACCGCACTGGAGGAGAAGTTATACACTTTCAGATAAAACAAGGTAAAGAAATTGTAGAGCATGACAATTCATTGCAGTTTGCATGATCTCCCTATACATGGTCACAACTATATCTCTGCCAAGAATTGGGGAGAGGGGATGTTATAGGGAATTTAGTTCACTTTGTATAAAAGCCTTTAGACTACTGAAAAAGCACTGATTATAGACTGTTCTTTTCCCATTTCTGAATCCATATTTCATTTTCTCCATTGGTGAATCAGTTGACATGCTCTGTATTATGTAGTGAGTAAACACAATCAGTCTGTGAATACTGTACAACATGAAATACAGCAGGACTGTGACAGAAATAGAAACTGCCATTCATTTCTCCAGAAAGATATTTTGTGGGGCTGAGTGTGAGGGATAAATAGGGATGGAATGGGAACCTTCCCTACTTTGGTGTTTGGAAAATCATATTATTTATTATCTCCTCACCCGTTCCTCTCCCAAAAGATTTCTCAGCATGTTTTGTCCCCAGGATAATTATCAGAGTTGAGTTGAGATCAGAGTTTGGAATAGGATTTCAACCAAGTTTTCAGGGTGCCTTGAGTCTGCAGTTTAGTCCTAATGGGCCAATTTGTAAAATTCAGATTCAGGTTTGAGTCTTGATTTCAAATCCTCTTCCAATATTTGGGAATGCTCAGCACTGGGGCTAGGATCATCCTTCCGTAACTACGTAATGGCAATAAGCTAATGTAAAATGTGAAACGATTATACTGTACTGTTAGTAGAGATTGTGAAAAGCGAACAATCTTGATAGTGGGAATGAAGCCTATGGAAAAATCAGCCACTCTGTTTGACCTGGCTAAATTCTGTGGCAAATAAAAATTAAATAGGAATCAACCTGAAAAGCACTTTATCCTTTACCCTCAAGTAGCTATGGTTTTATTTTCAATTTTTTTCCTAATTCCCTCATCCCAAATTATAGCCTTCTCTCTCTGATAACACTCCAGTGACCAGCAGGAGTTATTGTCATAACTTTGCTTTCTAAGTTGGCAGTGTTTTGCCAACCAGGCCAGCCAAATCGTTGCCTCTGATGATTTTTGGCAGTGAGTTATCACTCTGTAGGGTCACAAAACTAGTGCATGCATAACTAAATTTATCTAAGGGAAAAATACAGAATTCAAATAACACTTTTAACCCAGATGCCATGAATTATTAATATTATTACATTGCTTTCAGCTTCCAAACACCTGCTACAGCCAGAAATCCAAGGATTCTAACTCAAAGTGAACTAGACCCCTTATACCACTTCATTTTACTGTTAACATATGCACACTTAAATTGTATGTTTATGATTAATAAACAATTCATTCATTCAGTAAAGCATACATTGACACATATATCTGTACCCACACATGCATTTGAGCATGTATTTTGTGCCCCCCAAAGCAAAAATATCAATATATTTTACACACACTATTTACATAGTATCAGAGTACGTTGAATGGTGCTAGTATTAACAATAAAGGAATTCTGCTCAGAATAAAAGTAGTAAGAAATCAGGCAAGTGTGAAAGGCTGCAGAGTAACTATTTTCTTACATGTTTATGACATAATTATATTGATCTGAAAGACATTCATCCAGAGCTACAACCTTTTATACCCAAAGAAAAAAGCCTGTATAATTTTTTCAATCACTTGATATTCATGGTCTTACTCAAAGGTCTCTGAATATGTCATGTGTGTAATACCAATGCAAAATTTGGCACTATAGTCACTACCAGCAATATGTTTCAATAAGGTAATTTTCTTGCTGCCTAAGAACATCAGCAGGGTGCAATCCTGAACAAAAACAGAGTATGACATCTTATTCAAGCATACATTGGGAGGACAAAACTATAGTTTATTAAAGGAAAATGGGATTTCAGGATTGTTCTGACAACCAGTAAAAATGTGCACCTGACTTTACATACAGTACTGACTTTAAATTCAAACTGTTCATGTAGCCATCAGAAGTAATGTCTGGAACATTAATAAATACTGCCACCTTTACAAGCCCATAGAAATACACAAATAGAGTCATGTAGTAAATATTATATTACAGCCATACACACCATATGTATAATATGGGTATTTTATAAAGTGTGTATATATAGCTATAGATATTTTGTTTATACTTCTATACACTTATGCTTTTTCCTTTCTATTTGTTTACATGGGGATTTACTATTAGTCCTTTCTATAACTGATATTGTAAACCTAATACAAAGTCATCTAATGAGCCTTTATTTTGTGTAGGCTGAGTCTGATATTTTTTCTATCATCTCCAATTTTTCATCAAAAAAATCTCCTGGTCTCCGTGACTTCTCCTTAAGTTGAAAGGTTTAAAAAAGACACTATGTTATTCCTTTTTTTTTTTTTTTTTTTTTTTTGTCATTCAGATACTGGGTTTGATTATGCATGGTGATGAACACTTCTCTGATAAAAAAAAATCAGAGCACCCTTGACTGTTGCATGGAGATCATGCACCATAGGAGTTTTGCTATTGGTTTTATTGGAAGCAGGTTCTGATTTTTGAACCATCTGAAAAATTAATTATGTTCTGTGCAGTCATTTTTGTGTTGCAACTGTGAAATGGTTAGTCAATATGTCTAATCTGGACCCAAACTGGTAATGCACTCATTTGGGTATTCTGTGCATCAGAGACTATGATGTTAGGAAGAACACGAAATAAACGTACATGGGAGAATACAGGCTAAAAAGAAGTCTAAAAGGAATCAGTGTCATTCAGTACCAGATGAAGACTTTCAGAACTGTGTGATGCTCTCAAACATTTCTACCATAAATTATGACCAGCTTTGCTGTCATTTGTTTATATGAAAACAAGATTCATGCTGTTATTTAAGTTTGCCATATGATTTGTTAGCCAACAAGTAAGGCATTTCAGAATATCATGCAGCATGAAAACAGAGCTGCTGAGGCACTGTAGCTGTGGCAGACAACTAAGCATATTTAATATACGCAGTGCCAAGCACGACTGTAGCCTAATTTGACTAACAACACTTTTAAGAAGCTAAAAGGGCAATTTTAGCTGAATCAAAATCTTCAAGCTATGCAGCTCCTTACCACAATCATCACCTCTCACAGATCAGAAATTATTGATGGCTGCTCTGAACTAATCCCCTCAAAATCCATACTATACTTTATTACTGCTGTTTCTGCATATTCACAATGCCCACCGCTACTAAACAGAAAATGTCATCAGCAAACTGGGTGCTTGACAGCAGGACTGAAAGGGATACACACTAAAAGAAATGACAGTGACAGATACTTTAGCTGAGCTGCGGTTGTTGATGTGAGAGATGCTGGACCCAAGAACAATTTGTAAACTGATTTACCTTCCATTTCCATTTGTTTTCTCCAGAAGATGCATTTTTTGGAAAAGGATAAAATCAGTTTTCCTTTTTTTTTTTTTTAACAGTCCCTGCTCCCACCACAAGATTCAAAGATTATTTATAAACTAAAAAAGGCTATTTGAAAAAGTGGAGTGTGGGAATTGTTACTCCTTAGAGCTGCAGAGTTTGCAATCTTTCTTTTAGTAGCCATGTTTGAGCAGACAGGACTAGTTCAGTTTTCCCCTGCTAACTATAATGAACAAGCTTTTAAAACCTATTGTGAGATTCAGTAAACAGCAGCAGTCAGCCTCTGCAGCTGATGCATCATTGAGAAATATTATGCCAATTGCTAAACAAAAATATTTTGTCTGGAGTATGATCTACTTTTTTCAAGACTGTGCACATTATACGTCATTTAGTATTAGCACATTAAGACTAAACGTGAACAATAAGTAATAGGCAGGTGGAGCATCTGGGGCTCCCCAGAGCAGCTCAAGCTCCCCAGAGCAGCTCAAGCTCCCCGGCTATCTCCTACCATGATGCAGCTACAGCTTCTGGCAGAGGGCCTGGAGGAGGATGAAGTAGAGTTGCAGATCAGGGCAAGGATTTGGATCAGGGATGGGGGAGAGAGCAGGAGCAGAGGATGGGGCCATGAAGGGGTGGGACACCCTGAATGTCCTGCTTTTAGGTGGTCACCCTAGAAGGAATGCAAGCCATACGAGACAAGGAACTGGGTATGTTTAGTTTGGAAATGAGGAAATTAAGGGTGGGAACAGGATAATGATATGTAAATACTTGAAAGGTTGCTATAAAAATGAAGAAAAATTCACTGGAGGTCTTCAAAAGGAGGCTGGATAGCCATGTGTCTTGCATGGTTTAGGCAGAACAAATCCTGCATCTTGGCAGAGGGCTAGACTTGATAACCCTTGCACTATGACCCTGACACTATGATTCTATGACTGCTACCTATGGCTGTCTGGCTAAATAAACACCTAATCACTGTTCTTACAAGAAGGAGGAAGAGGGAAACACCATCCTACCAAGAACCTATCTCCTAGCCTCTGTGGGCAGGAGAACCCTCTCAAACTTTGCTGGCTGAAGCAAGGAGGAGAAGTAATTCCTTGGAGATCCCTCTGCTTTCAGAAGGGGAAGAACCATCTCCCTTGGCTTCTTTCAGGGGGAGAGATGTTACCTCCAGGAGTCCTTCCTCTACAGAGGATTATTGCACAGCAACAGGATGGAAAAGGGGAGGCAAGCCACCCTACCTTTAAAGATATTTTCTGAGGTCAGGAAAGAGTAACAATACACATCCCTCCCAAATAATTCAATAAGTCCAAGAAAGGAAGGAGAGGGGGCCTGCCATCTGTTCTCTGAATATGGTGGGCATCATTGCCAATTCTAAGCAGCTTCTGGAATGACATATTTTATGAAATAAGCAGCTATCAAAAGGTTCAAGGCAGTAGAGACTCAAGCCAAAGGTAGTTTTGTGGTGCATTTGGAAATCAACTCAAGGGCTCAGAGTTTCAGTAAATTTTAATACAGTTTTTTAATTTAAAAAAAAAAAACAGTTCACAGAGAGTTACATTGCAGTTCAGCCAGTCAGAAGCGAGTTACCTTGTTACTTTACTTTCTTATTGTCTCTGCGGCTTCTTGCTTTCCACATGCTCTTCTAATGAGTCCTCCTTTCACTTTAGGTTTCCATGACACAAAGGACTTTTAGGAGGTAGTAAGCTCCATCCTGCCACCCAAAAACCAGCTAACAGTTGTGGGGAAGAAGCTGAAGCCTAACAGAGAACCCCAGTCCTGAAACCTGATTGGCGGAATGCTGGTGGATCCTGACTGGTCTATGAATCACATATAGATCTGGCATAAGAACAAGAATCTGTCCATGCAACCTTACCTAGATTGTATGCATCCTGCTCTGATGGCTTGACTTCTTGGTATCTCAAACCGGCTTGACGCCTCCTGACTTCCAACTTGTGGTTCCAACCTCCAGTTTATCTGCTGCTTCTGACCTCTTGGTATCCTGACTTTGACTCTGTGGTCTTCATTTCCAGTTTGTCTCCTGCCACTGACATCCCCCTTCCCCCACCAGCATTCTCACATGGTCTGACTCTGGTTACCATTTTGTGATTTAACTCTCAAGTTTGTCTTCTGTTTCTGATCTCACAGTATCCTGGCCTGGGCAACTCTTGATTCTCAGTCTTTCTGATGTGGATCCCAGTTTTGACTACTAGATCTGACTGCCCACAACCCGACCATGACACCCAGGCAGATCCATCATATTTGACGATGGTACTCTGAAGGAATATTAGGAGGGATAGGAACCAGCCTCAAATCACTCACCACACAGAAAGGTGCCGTCTTCTTCTAGGACACAACTAATTTTCTCCACAGGCTGTGCAACATTAACAGTATATCTCAAAACACCATCCTCACCACTGGGGATATCTCTTCCCTATACAACAACATTCATAAAAAATGATGGCATAGCTGCCTCCCTCAAATATTCGCAAGACAATGGACAACCCTTAGATATCCATCCCAAATGCATTGCCAAACTCACAAATTTCATCCTCACTCATAACATTTTTACATTCAACAACTATCACTTTGTCTAAACCATGGGAACAGCCATCAGTATTAGGATGACTCCCCAATTATAAGCCAATCTTTTCATGGGCCACCTAGAAGATGACTTTCTGAACAAATTCACCATGAAACTAATGTTATACACAAGATAAGTCAATGCTATTTTCATCCTCTGGATCAGTGGCTTATACACCCTCATAGATTTTCACATCAGACACCTTCTATCCATTGAACACTTAACTCATCTTCAGAAATGGAACCCTATAGACAACCATATATAAGAAATCCATGGACCACTTCATCTACCTTTAGATATGCAGTGATCACCATAAACACACCAAGAAATCTGTTATCTACAGCCAAGTATTCAGATACCACAGCATATGCTCCAAGGAGAAAGTCCAGAACATACGCCTTTACACACAGAAACATATTTTCACCCAACAAGAACATTACTCTAGGGAAAGAAGACCATATCATAGAACAGGCTACCTAAATATCCTGAGAGCATTTGCTTCCACGGAGAAATACAATTCCCTCTGACCTACCACCCTACACTGGAACCCATATGGGTTATCGTCAATCAATTACAATCCATTCTGGATAGAGATCTCATCATGAAATAAATCTTTCCTGAACCCACCTTTCCAGCTCTCAAAGGACTCCCTCCCTCCAACCTCATAATCGGAAGTAAGCTGCTCAAAGATCAGGACACATCAACTGCAAGTGGCACCAGACCCTGCTAGAACAACAGATGCAAAACCTGCAGACATCTTTTTGCTGCTCTGATGATCAACCCTCCCACCCACATCCACCTTTTAAGATCAATGGATCATATATTTGCCTATTACAACATGCCATGTAGCTCATCCAATGCACTACTTGCCCCAATAACAATTAAAACCAGGAAATCAGTACACTCTCAAAAGAACTCACACAGGAAAATGATGAAAGATAAAAAATTCCATTGGTGAACATTTTTCTCAAAGCGATTGCTTCTATGTGACCCTATCAGTTCTCATCTTCAAAGGAAACCTGTACAACACCTTTAAAAGATGAGATTTTGAGCTTAAATTCATAACTTATCTGGACACTAAAAATCGTGGACTGAGCAGAGACATTGGATTTATGGCTTATCAGACCAAACCGTAACTCACCAACCCCTTCTTTTTGTCCCATGGCTGCAGAGGTGTTAATGGGCCACTCTGCTTTTAATAGTCCCTTAGGATGCGTGCTAGTAATTTGTGCTAAATAATCTGTTCCATCTTGCATTTTTCTGTGATGATGGAAATACCTTTCCCAGATCTGAAGAAGAGTTCTGTATGAGTTCAAAAGCTTGTTGCTCTTGCTAACACAAGTTAGTCCAATAAAAGCTATTATATCACCCACGGAACAGACAAGTGCTTAATGTGTCTCGGATCTGGGTAACATGCAAAAATGGGGAAAATCAGACTTTTGGAATTTGAGCAGGAAGTCTAGAAAGCTTAAACAGTAGATGAGCTAATAATCAATTTGTATTTCATTGTAACAGCTAATAACAGTGTAATAAATGCCACAATAGATATATTACATACAGCCTGTTGAAAATTTTCTTCAGCAATGTATCCCAGATGAAGCAAATGATTTGTAGGCAATTGGTTTGCAATAAACAAATTCTCCTACCTCCAAGAGTAGCAACCATAATAACAGTGTCATGCTGTGGTAGCTTTCCAGCTATACAAAGAGGGGAAGTGGTTGACACCTGTTTTGAGACTCAAGGTATTGGGGGAGTTTTAGCTGCTAATTTCTTGTAGACCTGATGCAGAAATGAATTCCTGTTCATTTGCTCAGTGTTTCTTGCAAACAGCAATTAGTAAAAAAGAAAACCACTGTTGTAAAAAGTGAACTGGTGAATCCAGAAAAAGATTATGTAGAAGAAATCTACAAAGAAGAAGGTGGTGAAGGTGAGCTCCCAGAGTTTCTATTGTTGTGACTCAGAACTGTATATTGAAATAAGAGCAGCAGAACAGTGTAAGAGACTTCCTGGTTGGGAATCGGGAGTTCTTCTCAAGATCGAATAAAGATGTAGGTTGCACTGTAGTCTCCAGAGAAAAATGGCCCATTACAGAGTCATATTACCCCTTATCAGTTGCAAAGAGGCTTTACAGATCTTTGACGAAATATATAAGGTAATAATATTCAGGCTATAGAAAACTAAATGAAGTTGCTTTAAAGGATTCATATCCATTACCATGAGAAGAGCCAGTTAACTTGTCATAGAAGACAACCAGGTTGGTCAGGCATGACTTGCCCTTGGTGAATCCATGTTGACTATTCCTGATCACTTTCCTCTCTTCCGAGTGCTTCAAAATGGGCTCCTTCAGGATCCTCCCCATGATTTTTCTGGGGACTGAGGTGAGGCTGATGATTCTGTAGTTCCCTGGATTGTCCTTCTTCTCTGTTTTAAATATGGGCACTACATTTGCCTTTTTCCAATCATCTGGGACTTCCTCTAGTCACCATGAGTTTTCAAAGATAATGTCAATGGCTCTGCAATCACATCAGTCAACTCCTTTAGCACTCTCGGATACATTAGATCCATTTCCTGGATTTGTGTATGTCCAGCTTTTCTAAATAGCTCTTACCCTGTTCTTTTTCTACCGAGGGCTGCCCACCTCCTTCCCATACTGTGTTACCTAGTGCAATGATCTGGGAGCTGACCTTGTCTGTGATGACAGAGGCAAAAAAAGCATGGAATACTTCAGCTTTTCTCACATCATCTGTCACTAGATTACTTCCCTCATCCAGTAAGGGCCCCACACCTTCTCTTACCACCCTTATTGCTAACATGCCTATAGAAACCTTTCTTGTAACTCTTTACATCCCATGCTAGCTGCAATTCCAATTGTGCTTTGGCCTTCCTGATTACACCCCATGCCTGTTTGAGCAATATATTTATACTCCTCTCCAGCAGTTAAAGTATGGGCAGACTGTAGAAAATTGGTGCAGGAAATGCTCTGCTTGCAGTGCATGAAAGGGTCCCCTTAAGATAGAAAGAGAAGCATGTGAGGCAGTATCTTGTTGTTACCCTGGGACGCAGTAATGATTAATTTAGAGATCTGATTAGGCACACCCTGACACTCGGAGATGTTAATTGTCCCAAGTCCCAGAAGAAGGAATCGCCCGAGGCCGTATCTATCATCGGTTATGGGTTTTAAACAAATGAGTCGGAGACAAACCATATATTGTAAAAATTTGAAAATGTGAACACGTAAAACATCAGTCTTGCCCACCCTAACCCAGAAGGAAAAGATGATAGAATATCCCCAATACACGAGGTATATACATTACATTCACTCGATTGAATAAAAAGGTCTCGGTGTTCACAACCTCAATGCTCTGGCTATTATGAAACCTCGGCAGAGGAATGGTGAGGTGATCCCACGATGATACTCAGGATCCTCCAGCCTGGCAGGTGCAGATGTTTGGACTCTGTAGCGAAGGGCCTTCCGCTCTCCACATGGTAATCCAATAGGGTGTCAAGTAGGCCCTCAGTAGCCAATCCTGTGCTGGGCTATCATTTACACGGGACTTCTCCACAAGAAACTAATCCCACTAACAGGACAACCACTACCTACACCCACAATGGTCACACTATTCAATCACTCTTCCATACATTCAAAGACAAACGGGAAAACATACCACTAGCATACCTACACAAAGGAACAAGCTGAGCCGAACAGATCGAACTCTGAAGGAACCCCGAACAAGAAGGAAGCCAGAACCCGAACTGGATCACAGCTAGGGTATTTATAGACAAAAAGTAAAATGTAAGTAGGGCTGAGTGCACCACTGTTTGGACAGTGTGCAGAGCTTTTGGGGTTGTGTGCAGCTCTTTTGGGATGGGGTGCAAAGTATTTGGTGATGAGTGCAAAGCAATAGGTGATGAGTGCAAAGCAATAGGCGATGAGTGCAAAGCAATAGGCATTGAGTGCAAAGCAATATAAGAAACCCCTCCCTTTCAGTTTAAACTGACAGGATTGTATTCCGACATAGCTGACTCACAGACTCCATTTTAAAACCCAGATGAATTCCATCCCAGTTATACATGTTCAATAAATTACAGTGGTAACATTGTGGGGGGCAACAATGCAACATATTGCTGATGATGTGCCTAAGACAGTGGCAATCAGTATTAGCTAGTATTAGCTATGGTACTTTACAAAATAACTTGAAACTTACCCAATAGAGAACCTAATGCCATTGTTTGGTAGCAGAGATTCTAACAAATACATTTGTCATTACATTTGGGGTCCTGGTGTGTTTTACACAGCTCAATGGAGAATCTTTGGCTCCAAAGCTTTGCAGCAGGTGTAATTCAAGGGATCCACAAAACATCCATCAAACTGATAGACTCTGTAAAAGCTCAATAGGGATCTAAGGATTCAGCCAGCTACCTTTTTAAAAAGCACCACAGAGACTAATACCAACATATCTTTGAGAGTACAAAGTATACTCCAGTATTCTTTATGTTTGGTATGAAATAAGAACCCCAGCAAATCTCTTGTATGGAGTACCTGAAGAGGAGCAAAAAGAATTTGAACTATTTAGATTACATTGAAACCCCAAAAACCAAAAATTGCTTTAAAAGCCACCTTTGCTAGACAAAATTAACTTCTAATAAACTGAAAAACCTGCAAGATAAGATCATACGGAGAAACTTTTAGAAGTAGGGACGATGGTCTGTTTCAACAATGCTAGAAGAAAGATAGATAGGAGCCGAAATCAGGATAAATCTTGGGAGGGAACCTATACAGTAGTGATGTAAATAAATGGAGTGGTAGAGAGGATACACCTGGGTTCCACAGAATTATAGGGCTGGAAGAGACCTCAGGAGGTCAAGTCCAGCCCCCTGCCAAAAGCAGGACCAATCTCAACTTAATCAACCCAGACAGAGCTTTGTCAAGCTGAGACTTAAAAATCTGTAGGAATGGAGATTCAGCTGCCTCCCTGGGTAACCAATTCCTGTGCTTCACCACCCTCCTAGGGAAATAGTTTTTCCTAATATCCAACCAAGACCTCCCCCACTGTAACTTGAGACTATTGCTCCTTATTCTGCCAGCCATCACTACTGAGAACAGCCTCTCTCCATCCTCTTTGGAGCCTCCCTTCAGGAAGTTGAAGGCTGCTATCAAGTCCCCCCCTCACTCTTCTCTTCTGCAGATTAAATAAGCCCAAATCCTTCAGCCTCTCCTCGTAGGTTATGTGCTCCTGGCCCCTAATCATTTTTGTTGCCCTCCGCTGGACCCTTTCTAATGTGTCCACATTCTTTCAATAGTAGGGGGCCTAGAACTGGATGCAATACTCCAGATGTGGCCTCACCAGAGCTGAATATCACTGATCCAATGATCACTTCCCTAGATCTGCTGGCAATGCTCCTCCTAACGCAACCTAATATTCCATTCACCTTCTTGGTTACAAGAGCATACTGTTGACTCATATCCAGCTTCTCATCCACTGTAATCCCCAGGTCCTTTTCTGTGCAACTGCTACCTAGCCATTCGGTCCCCAGCCTGTAACAATGCTCGGGATTCTTCCATTGCAAGTGCAGGACTCTACACTTGTCCTTGTTGAACCTTGTTGAATCAGATTTCTTTTGGCCCAATCCTCTAATCTGTCTAGGTCACTTTGGACCCTATTCCTGCCTTCCAGCGTATCTACCTCTCCCCCTAGCTTAGTGTCATCTGCAAACTTGCTAAGGGTGCAATCCATCCCCTCATCCAGGTCATTAATAAAGATGTTGAACGAAACAGTCCTAGAACTGATCCTTGGGGCACTCTGCTAGAAACTGACTGCCAATCTGATATCGAGCCATTATCACTAACCTTGGGCCTGACAGTCAAGCCAGCTTTCTATCCATTTTACAGTCCATTTATCCAATCCATACTTCCTTAACTTTCTGGCAAGAATACTGTGGGAGACCATATCAAAAGCTTTGCTAAAGTCAAGGTATATCACATCCACCAACTTTCCCATATCCACAGAGCCAATTACCTCATCATAGAAGCTAATCGGATTGGTGTCCTTGGTGACTCCAGATTGATTATTCTGTGCTTCAAAATGGATTCCTTGAGGATTCCCTCCATTATTTTTCCAGGAACTGAGGTAAGGCTGACTGGTCTGTAGTTCCCCGGATTGTCCTTCTTCCTTTTTTTAAAAGATGGGCACTACATTTGTCTTTTCCAATCATCCGGGATCTCTTCTGATCTCCATGAGTTTTCAAAGATAATGGCCAAATGACCAGATCTATCTGGTTTCAAGATTAAACTAGATGGGTTTATGAAGGGGATGGTTTGATGAGATAACATGATCTTGGTATCTAATTGACCATTCATTATCAGTGGGAAATAGATCAATGGAGGGATGATAGGAGTTACTATAGAGAACTTTCTGGGTGTCTGGCTGATGAGTCTTGCCCACATGCTCAGGGTTTAGCTGATCCCCATATTTGGGGTCGGGAAGGAATTTTCCTCCAGGGTAGATTGGCAGAGGCCCTGGAGGTTTTTCGCCTTCCCCTGTAGCATGGGGTACAGATCACAGCTAGAGGATTCTCTGCATCTTGGGGTCTTCAAAGTATTTGAAGGCTTCAATATCTGAGATATAGGTGAGAGGATTATTCTAGGAGGGGTGGGTGAGATTTTGTGGCCTGCACTGTGCAGGGGGTCAGACTAGATGATCATAATGGTCCCTTCTGACCTTAAAGTCTATGAGTCTATGAGTCAAAGGCTCTTCAATGACATTTGTCAACTCCGTACCCTCGGATGCATTAAATCCAGACCTTAAGTTGTCCATAAGGACCATCCTTAGATATAGCAATGGAACAAGATTTCATTATGGTTGGCCCTGAAATGGAATATGTAACTAGAGAAGTTGAGAATGCAAAATTTGTGACAATAATGAGCTCCCCATTATAACAAAATAGGAAGAGTGTTGCTGATGGCAGATTTCATACAAACAATGGACATTTCTCACGGGACTAATGAATGTGGGTGGTTAAAAGAAAATCAGTCAGAGAGAGAAAAACTCAAGTAGATTTAGATGAGAGTAAAATTGCTTTGGGTTGATGATGTGAAAAAAATCCTGACAGAAAAACATCAGGTAAATATGTATTTCATCTTGTAACGAATGCAAGCTGTAAATTGTTTCTCTTGATTCAGTTTAAGATAGGCCATTCAAAGATTCACCATTGTTTTACTCTGTTGGGAAAATGAGCTATTGGAGCATTGATATGATCATAGAATTATAGACTGCTAGAACTGGAAGAGACCTCAAGAGGTCAAGTCCAGTCTCCTACTCTTAAATATCTCCAGTGATGGAGATTCCACAAATTCCTTAGGTTATTTATTTCAGTGTTTAACCACCCTGACAGTTAGGGTGTGTCTAGACTACAGGGTTTTTTTTCGAAAAAAGTGGCCTTTTTTTCAAAAAAACTTCCTGTGCATCTAGACTGCTGTCGCATTTTTTCAAAAGTAAATTGAAAGAACGTGGCAGTTTTTTCGACTGTGGAAAATCTCATTTTACAAGGAAGAACACCTTTTTTCGAAAGTGCTTTTTTGAAAAAAGGCGCTATGTAATGCAAGCTGTGTTTTTTGAAGGAGCGCATCCAGACTACCTGGGTGACTACTTTTGAAAAAGTGGCTTGCTTTTTTGAAAGTACTGGTTGTAGTCTAGATGCTCTTTTTTGAAAGAGGCTTTTTCGAAAGTATCTTTATTAAACTTAATTAGAAAATTTTTCCTAATGTCCATCCTAAACCTCCCTTGCTGCAATTTAAGCCCACTGTTTTTTGTCCTACCATCAGAGGCCAAGGAAAACAATTTTTCTTCCTCCTCCTCCTTGTAACACCCTTTCAGATACTTGAAAACTTCTAGCATGCCCCCTCTCAGACTTCTCTTTTCTAAACTAAACAAGCCCAGTTCTTTCAGTCTTCCCTTGTAGGTCATGTTTTCTAGACCTTTAATCATTTGTGTTACTCTTTTCTGGACCTTTTCCAATTTCTCCACATCTCTTGAAATGTGGTGCTCAGAACTGGACACAATACTTCAATGGAGGCCTAATAAGTGCAGAGCAAAGCAAAGCAGAATTACTTCTCATGTCTTGCTCACAACACTCCTATTAATGCATCCCAGAATCATGTTTGCTTTTTTTGCAACAGTGTCACACTGTTGACTCATAATTAGCCTGTGGTCCACTGTGACCCTTAGATCTCTTTCTTCAGTAATCCTTCCTAGACAGTGGCTTTCCAATCTCTATGTGTGAAACTGATTATTCCTTCCTAAGTGGAGTACTTTGCATTTGTCCTTATTAAATTTCATCCTATTTACCTCAGACCATTTCTCCAGTTTGTCCAGATCATTCTGAATTATGACTCTATCCTCAAAAGCACTTGCAACACCTCTCAGCTTGGTATCATCTGCAAACTTAATAAGTGTACTCCCTATGCCAATATCAAAATCGTTGATGAAGATGTTCAACAGAACCGGTCCCAAAACAAACCCCTGCAAAACCCCACTTATTATGCCTTTCCAGCGTAACTGTGAACCATTAATAACTACTCTCTAAGAATGGTTATGCAGCTGGTATTGCCCCCACACCCGCGGTGCTGGGAGATATGTGGCCTGATGAGACCCCCACTGCTGAACTTCCCCTCCCTATTCCTCCCCTTGCTTCCCCCTTCCAGCTCCCTCCTCCCAGGTTTCCCCCTCCCCTCTCCCACCCTCTCTCCTCCCATCTCCTTTCTCCAGTCTCCCCAGAGTTTCATTCCCCCTCCCCAGTTTTGTTTATGAAAAAATGTCTCTTTTATTTGACATCAGGAATGGGGGCTAGGGAGGGGTAAGTGGTAGGATGTGAGGGAGGAATGGGGCACGAGCCCCCGGTGGGGAGGACCGGGAGCGCTCTGAGGGCTCCTTCGGGTGGACGCTCTCCTGCAGGGCCTCCTGGATCCTGACAGCCCCCCAATGGACCCCCTGGATGGCAGCCTGCAGCAAGTGCATCCGAGTTGATGGCAATAACCCCAAGAGATGCACTGGTGTGCCATGGGGCAGCTCTGGCTCCATGTGGCCGAGTGCTGTGGTGTCCCAAGTGTGGGCACTCAGGGTACTCCAAGACAGGACTGCTTTGCTGTCCCTCATAGAGGTAGACAAGCAAGCGGGGAACCCTGAGAACTGTCTGTCCAGGATGGAGGTAGGGTCCCTTTAAGCACAGAGCTCAGTTAGCCTCAGTCAGCCTCAGTCAGCAGCCCCACACACTAAGTCCTAACCTGATGCCCTGCCGGCACTGGTTCCAGCCAGCCTTAACTTAGGTTCAGTGTCCACTCAGTGTGGACACGCTATTGTGAAATAGCAAAATGCATATTTTGTGCACAGATGCGTTATTTCAAATTAGCTTAATTCGAATTAATTATTTTGAATTAAGTTAAGTTGAATTAACTCTGTAGTGTAGACGTACCCTGAGAGTCTCTACTTATTTTTAGAAATAAATTTCAAACTGCGACCATGATTAGAAACAATATTTCAACAACAACAAAAAAGAAAGACAAATGTTTATCCCTCCCCTCACACACACACACACACACACACACACACACACACACGCACACACACATACTTTCCCCCTCCCCCAAGCAGCTCTAGCCTATAAAACAGTGAAATGGTGGCACACATATTTTTCACTTCTAGTTTTCAGCTGGGATTAGAACTAGAAGTGCTTGAAATCACACAAAATCTTGTTCTCTGGAGATTTTCCTTTCCTTTCCTGGCAGACTCATAGGATCCAGATCATCTGAATGAAGATAACCTGATAGCACGAATCTCCAAATTTTGGAATGTCTATCCAGAGGTATCCTCAACTGCAAACTCAGAGTTTCACCAATGGTTTGTACATATTTCCATTAAAAAACTGATCAACTACTCAATGCCACTAGCACCTGCTGGAACAGGAATGGAATTTACCCAACCTCTGATTCTTAATTTACTTGTCACATTTCTAACAAAAGAATCTGGCCCAGTGTCCTTTTTATGGACCGCAGCCCATAAATAGTGAGCATATTTGTTTATGCATGATACTGCCAACAGAGTCAGGACAAAGGCAATATGTTTGTACAAAGAACAAAAGAATAAATATCAAGAGGCAAAACATTACTCAGGGCAAAAAATGTCTTCAGTGTTGAGCAAAATTAAATTACAATGAGTGCAAACCGCATTGTTTAGAATATGTTGATGACATCGGAGTAGTTAAGCCTCTAGTATACCAGACTGTGTAAACAAAAATATTTTTACTTTGTTCCTGCTTTTTGTTTGAATTCTCCCCATCCCAAACTCCTCATTGGTTTTATTGGCAATTTATTACAGTCAGCACAAGATACCAAAGCCTTAGCAACAAGATCTTGTGATGTATAAACAAAATGCATTTAATTTGACTCAGTGTATTACAAGCATTATAATCCCTCTTCTGATTTCAACATGATCGACTAATCTCATCTGCTCAGGGGGATAAGCCTTGTCTCAGCCATGATGACAGGCTTAGAGAATGATAAAAATTAGGGCATTCTCACAGATTATATACTGTAACAACAGATAAGGCTTATGAATAAAGAATTGACTACAGGTGGTTATTTGTGGAAATATACTAGATTAAGGGGTTAATGTTGGAGAGGTACAATGTCATTTGTAGTTAAATCATAGAGACACACAAGTGTGGGAAAATCTTTCTCGCCTGTGTAAACATCAGAGGAGATGAAATAACTGTGATTTGACATATTTCATAGCTCATTTCACCAGCAGAATAAAATGACTAAGTGTGTCCACAATAAAAGGATAACTCTAGTTAGCACGGCAGAAGTTCAGTTTCATAACTGTTTACAGGGCTATATTTTACAAGCAAAAAATGGGAAAGAGAAGCACATTTGCATTTTATTTACTGCATAAAGTGCTTTGGGTTTGTTTGTTGTCATTCCTGGGCAAAGTGTTTGGATTCATAAAGAAAATGTGGTGCAGCTGTGACTAAGGAAGTGTAGTAGGTAAGGGGTAAACTGTCTAACTACTGAGCAAGACCATAACAAGCACACATCTCCCCAGCAAATGCTTGCCTTGGGCGATTAACTGAGTGCATTGCTGTGAACATGTAAGGAAACACATATAGTAGTAATGCAGGAAATGCAATTACATGCCATCTGCATGTTCCTGAGTTGGAGCCACATTCAGCGTTCTAGGAAAATAGCAAAACAAAAGCTTTCTTTTCCCTGTTAAGTATACATAAACCACAATGAAATGGTAATAATTCAATTCCTAATGCTATGTGAACTTGTTATCCCGGCTTTTAGAAATGCTACTTGTGTATCATATTACTATATCACATTCACCCTTTTGCACTTTTACATTATTACATTAACATCTGTGCATCATTATAGGATGATATTTGGTAGCTGTAATACAAGTTCACCAAGTAATATTTTAATTACAATTAATTAAAACTGTCCAGCACCTAGCACAGTAGTATCTTGGACCATGACTAGGGCTTCTGGGCACTATAATAATGATAATAAAACATTACAATCACCCTACCTTTTAAAAATACTAAAACTATCCAAATATTATGTTTCTAAGCCCCAACAAACTTGAACTCCAAATCTGTGAATGTTGGGATCAAGGCTTTAGATTTGGGGCCATCTCAAGTTAATACAGAAGACTCTTATTTATTTTCATTACACACCAGAATAGAAAAAGAAATCTGCCCATTAAATGGTTGTCTTAATGAAAAGAAGATGACAAGACAGGATGAATATATTTTGCTTATAATCATTTATTTCCTATCTAGACCATGACTGTATTTAAAAATAGGAGTACTAATCAAGTTTGACTTGTTTAACATCCATAATAGACTAGGGAAGATACCTGAAAGGAACAAGCAGTTGCACATCAGGAATTAGTAACTAACAATATGAATTTACATGTGTTATATACTGTGCATGGATTTAGAGACAACAACCAATTTTAATGAGCAAGATTAATTCACCTGAACTACATGACCAAGCAAAATATCAGTTTTATTTCCATAGGAGCTCCTCCTACCAAAAGCTCAGCCACCCCAACAAGCTCTCATTGGCTAATCACACACTGAAGGAGTTACTGGTACTAGCTATTTGTTAAAGCCGCAAATCTTGTACAAATCTGAAACAAAAGACAGGACTATGCAGCACTTTAGTCTTTCAAGTGCTGCATAGTCCTGTCTTTTGTTTCAGCAAGACCAGACTAACATGGCTGCATCTCTACTACTCTTGTACAAATTTGTCTTTCAAGGGTACTGGAGAACATACACGACAGACAACAACAGAGATGTTTATCCATAGTAATTGGCATGTATTGCTGTGAATCTAGTTGCTGGCAATCATTGTACTTAACATGTGTATGTTGTGTTTCCTTCTATAGAAGATGGCACCAGGTTAATTCTAAACCTGGTAGTTTAAGAAAACATTAGAACCACATAAACCAGAACCTACATGACACTTCTAACATTTCCTTGGCTTGTATGACATTCTGAGGTCATGACGTTGCAGTATTTTCCTAGAGGACATCTGCTTTAAAGTTGTCAAATACTGTGACATTACAATTACAGTCCACTTGTGGTGAAAACATACATTCAGAATCTCTCTTTAATAATAAACTGGGATGAAAAAAATAAAAGAAAATATGGAATCCACGCCAGCACCTGATATACGAAAATATGAAAATATTTAAGAATTATTTATCAAAATAGCTCACTTGTTATAGGGGACAGGGACATCCCAGTTGATGAGTAAAGGGTAACAATTGTATTTATAAATATAACTAATTGATGCAGCATTAAAATAACCAAACATGCAATGGCATTCATCTGTAACATACTCCGGAAGCATTTTGTGAAATCTTAAATGTAGTTACATTGACCGTCAAAAAGTGTGATTATGATAGAATTTTCACAGGTTCTTTCAAAGGATTCAGGCACCCATAGTAAAAGTAGACCATTCATGGCATGTTGGTATTGAAATTTTGTTTATACCAGATATTATACAAACCCATATTTCTATTTCCCAATTGCAAATAAAATCTCATATCTGTAGCAGTCTTAAGAGCTGAGCCAATGATTCCCAAACATTTTCTGGAAGCTTGTTGAACGTCCCAACCTCCTCCGCTCCCCGAGGATGACAAAGCAGCCTTCCAAAAGCAAGTGAGCCCAAATATTGGAAAAAATCCATCCTTATTCCTGTATTTGGCTGAGGAGCAGATATTACAGCTGTAGAGGCTGCAAAAGGTGGATTTAAGCAACATCTGTGCTCCCACTTTCCTGGACCAGCTGTATGAGAAGTCAGTCCAACGAGTTATGTTTGAGCTTCACGTTGGTAGCCAGAGGACCCAACAGATTCATTGGCAACTGAAAATCATTGGGGCAGAAGAACATGTTGGTCATATCTCCAATCTCTAGCCCCATTGACAGTAGCTTTTCTCTATCCCCTTTATAAATAGGGAAATATTAATGCCATTCTACAAAGCACTGATAAGATCTTATCTGGAAGACTGCATACAAATCCGGTTACCCATGTTCACAAAAAATTGAGATTGGAACAGGTACAGAGAAGGGCTACTTGGATAATCGGAGGAATGGAGGGCCTAGTCTAGAAGATGAGATTAAAAAAGCATGGCCAGTTTAGCCTAGCAAAGAAGGGATATAATTGCTGTCTATAAATACATCAGAGGGGTAAATAGCAAAGGAGGGAGAAGAGCTATTTGAGCAAATGGACAATACTGACAAAAGAGCAAATGGGCATAAACTGAAGATGGATACATTTAGACTGGAAATTAGAAGGTTTCATCAGAGGAGTGAGGTTTTGGAACAGTTTGCCAATAGACCTGGGGTAAGGTAAACAACCTAACTAGTTTTAAAATGGAGCTCAATAAATGTATGGAGAGGTTGTCTACAATAGCAGGACTGAGGGCACATCTACACAGCAGCCCTCTTCCCTAGGGAACCCCCACTCCAGCAGTTCAATTCACCACCTTCCTGGGACACTAGCATGAGAGCACCATACCTGCATGAGCACGGCCCTGACAGTCGATTTCGCTGACGGTCGATCTCCCCATGGGTCCCGTTGGATTGGTAGCTGTACAGCATGGCAAGCTCCTAGAGGACAATTGTTACCTGCTTCTGGAAGGGGATGGCAGGTCTCATGTGGGTGACCCATCACTGGAGGGTAGGGGCGAGTCACTCGCACAGCTCCAGGAAGGTGTCCATCTGCATTCGGAAGTTCTGAAGCCACTGCTGGTTATCCTACTACTCCAGGATGAGCGAGTCACACCAGTCGGAGCTATTGTCCAGTCACCAGAAGCGGCGGTGCACGATGTGCAGGGGAAGGCAGGTGGGGTCAAATTGCATGAGCAGCACCCAGAGAGCAAAGAGGAATTGCCCCACAGTGAGCTGGGGGTTCTGTTCCTTCAGGGCCTGGAAGGCAGCCCACAGAAACTGCAGGAGGTGGTGACATTAGAGCCATGTGCTGGGAGGCAGATCTGTCTCCATGGCAGGAGTACTGCGGTGTAAGCAAGTACAACTACAGCAGGCAGAGAAAAGGCTTTGTTGTTCCTCAATGAGGTAGGCAAAGGAGAAGAACCTTAAAGAGGGCTGTATGGGGGGGAGGGTGTCCCTTTAAGCTTGAGTGTTAGATTTCCCGGAGCTTCTGCCTGAGGCTGAGAGTACTGTCCTGATGCCCTGCCTGAAGTGCTTCTGGGTGGCCTTAAATGCAATTCAGAATCCAATGATGCTCTAGTTCGAAATAGCTTAATGCTTTTTTGATGAGCATTTTCTGTGTAGATGTGCTATTTCAGAATAAGCTATTTTGGAGTATTTCCTTCAAAATAGCTTATTCTGAAACAAGAGTGCAGGATAGATGTGCCCTCAGTGACCTAGAACACTTCCAGTCCAAAGTTCTTATCCTAGAGCTACTTATACTATGATTGCTTCATGCATAAGGGAGACAGAGCAGTTACCACACCAAACACAAACACTAAGAAGATTCCCTTATGCCGGAGTGATATTTCTGTAGGTGGCTATATACTCTGTAGGGGTATGTCTACACTACAAAGTTAGTTCGAACTAACGGACGCTAGTTCGAACTAACTTTCATAGGCGCTACACTAGCGCTCCATTAGTTCGAATTTAATTCGAACTAACGGAGCGCTTAGTTCGAACTAGGTAATCCTCATTCCATGAGGATTAAGCCTAGTTTGAACTTACTAGTTCGAATTAAGGGCTGTGTAGACCCTTAATTCGAACTAGTGGGAGGCTAGCCCTTCCCAGCTTGCCCTGGTGGCCACTCTGGCCAACACCAGGGAAACTCTACTGCCCCCCTCCCGGCCCCGGAGCCCTTAAAGGGCCACGGGCTGGGTACACAGTTTGTGCCAGTTGCAAGGCTGCCAGCACCCATGCCAGCACACCCAGCAGCTGACACCCCATGAGCCAGCCAGCCGATGACACTCAGCCCTCCCCCTCTTCCCAGGACCAGCCTGGTGGCTCCCAGGACCCTGCCCGGGGCCGCAAGAGGCAGGCGTCCACGTGGTCTAGTGCGGAGATCGTGGACCTGATCGAGGTTTGGGGGGAAGCGTCCAATGTCCACGATCTCCACACTAGCCACAGGAATGTGGCAGTCTACAGCTGCATGGCTGCCAGCCTGGCCGCCAGGGGCCACCAGCGCAGCCGGGAGCAGGTGCACTGGAAAATCAAGGACCTGCGGCAGTCCTACTCCCGGGCCTGCCTGCCAGGGGCCGACCCGGAGGTGTGCCCTCACTTCCAGGCTCTGGACCACCTCCTGGGGGCTCATGCCGTCCATGCCCCCTGGGACGTGATAGACCCCGGGGCAGAGGGACCGCTCCCAGAGACGGAGGAGGAGGAGGAGGAGGGCTCTGAGAGCCAGGAGCCTGCCGGCAGCCTGCCCAGGACACGGGACCCCCAAGGCACCCCACAGAGCCGCTCGCCTGTGTCATCCGAGGCCGGGGAGGCGTCCACATGTGAGTACCATCGTGCTCCCCTTATGTGTACGGGGGTCTGGGGCGAGAGGGATCCCAGGGACCATGCGCCTGGGCCTTGCCCACCACGGAGCAGCAGCTGGGGATCCTGCAGGGGCCCTGGCCTTGCAGAGGGGAGCTGGGTTTCACACACCTGGGCCCCTGGGGTAATTGACCGCTGTTCTTGTTTCACCACAGCCGCAGCACCTGAGACTGCAGGGCGCACCACCCCGCCTGCAGCAGCCGTCCACACCCGGACCAGCAGGAGAGCCAGGAACCAGGAGGAGTACCAGAGGTGGCACCTCTGGTTCCTGAAGCAACAGCTCCGTATCCAGGACCACTACTGACCTGATGCCCTGCCAGAACCGGTTTCAGCCGCCCTTAAATGCGCCCCTGCGTCCAATCAGTGTGGACGCACTAGTTCTAATTAGCAAAACGCTAATTCGAACTAGTTTTTAGTTCTAGATGCGTTAGTTTGAATTAGCTTAGTTCGAATTAACTAATTCGAACTAAGTTAGTTCGAATTAGCGCTGTAGTGTAGACATACCCTAGGACTGGTTAGTGCACCTAGGCCTACAAGAAATACTATTCATAAAGTTTTGTATTTCACATAATTATTGTGCAATATTTTTCTTATGCATCAGAAACCAAACAATTCAGCTTTCTCTCCCAAACTGCACTGTTTAATTAAACTTATTTTTGCAATAAATATCCAGAACACACATAGAGAAGGAGTAGATGTACTAAGAAAATGAATATTTTACACAGTCACATTTCTGGAAAATGTTTGCAATGTAAACTGCCTGTGTAAGTTAATAAGATCTACTTTAAAAGCTGGCACTTCTTTTTCCATTCAGTTATCCCTAACAGGGAAATATCATTCAGAACTCAGATATAGAATAAAGTGGGGGAAAGGAGGACTGACATTGAAATTAGCATATTGTTTGCTTTAGTGAAACCTGGACCCATATGTCACTTGCCAGTATATATTTGTGCTCTTTAAGGGCTGGGTTAACAAACATTCTTCTTCCAAGATCCTACCACAAAACTTCAAATTTCTAGTGATAAGAGAAGATGGCTTGTTACATATGTCTTTACAGACTTTTGTAAATTTGAAAGAATGTCCAGAGGGACTCATCATCTATTTGATGCCAGGCAAGAAATTGAAAAAAAATGTTTACTCTGTTTTTCTCCATGCTCCTGCAGAAAAGGTTGTATTTCCTTTTTTCAGTGCCCATAATGTTTTTAGAACCTTCTCTTTATTGAGCCCATAAACTTCACAGTGGAGCAGCAAATCATCACAGTCTGCAGAAACTCCATCAAGGAAGCTACAGAGTAAATGATGCTGAAAAGTTGATGTTCATGACATTAGATACTTGACTAACTTCATGATAGCATTCATAGCATCCTAAATATTTGATCCACTTGTAAACAAAGGACATTTGATGGATGACTTGAAGATACTTTATACTGTGCCACTAAGTCAAGATTCAGTTGCTTTTCATGTGAAACAAGTTCACTAACAGGGATCAATATTGATTTAATTTTTCTTCTATTAATGCAAAGTATCTTCAAATTGCTTCACTGTGAACTCCTCATCTATTCTGAACCTTTATTTCATCACACACATAAAAGGAAGTCCAGTATGAAACTATGGCCACTGAAATCCTTGATGAAGACATGTATGTGGACAAGAAGAATCAAGTCAGGGAGTTAATTAGCAGCCATAATAGGCAACACATTTCACTTCACTGAGGCGTTCTCTGCCATATGTGATGTCACCTCAGCTTTTGGAATAATAGACATGCAAGCAAAAGGGACCTTTTAAAATTCATTGGGTTCTTCAAGCTTTATTTTTCCTTGTAGAGCTATATCTGTTAGTGCAGGGATATATCTCATTATTTTAAGAGTCTGCAAATGGCTCCTCATACAATACTTGGCCAGTTTCCAGTGGAAGAAGATGGGGTTTGTCCTTATGTATTGCTTTTCAAAACATCTGATTCTGATGTGTTATAGACCCACTCCAATAAATCAGACTGTGATTCTAGATTATTTGGGGTCTTTTTTTTTTTTTTTTTTTTTTGATGAGCAGAATTCACCACCAACTAACTTTAAAAATGAGTCTCTTTTTAAATGAATTTAGTACCACACTTTAAATGCTCACTGGTTTCAGGTTTCCAGAAGAGCTTAGACTATGACATTATTCCTAGGATTTTCAAATGAAGTTAGCCACCTAGCTACCATTAAAATTCCATGGTAGTTTGGCACTTCACTTTCTTAGTTTCTTTCGAAAATCTCAGAATACAGGTTTTCTTATTATGGTTTGAACTAGTCATTCTCATAGTCAGCCTTTACTCTTAGCTAGTCTAGTCATTGTAGATCACACATTATGATTGTATACATGTATTATTAATTATTATTAATATTAATGGTTAGTAAGGAGCATTAGTCAGGCAATGACTAATGGGCTTGTGACGAGAAACAGTACATAGATAAAAATCAACATGTGCCAAGACAATATTATACAGTATACTTGTATAATGCTAGGAGGTTAACATGCCATCATTGCTAACAGCTACTTCATGCTGCAGAGACACTATGCTTCCCTCCCTATATTCACCTGGAAAAGTACACAAGACACCCTGTATATCATTAGCCATCTCTGGAGATGCCTGTCTTCCTCCCCCTCCCCCCCATGCACTTTTTTTTAACAGAGAGAAATCACAGAATTTCTGAACATCTCAGATGATTTGTCACCAAGACTTTCATAATTTGGCACAATTAGGGGAGGAGGCGCTTGCATATCTCATTACTATCAACAGGAAAAGCTAAGGAAAGAACTGGAGGACTTGATACAAGGCTATCGAATAGTATTTTCAGACTTTCATATAATATACAACTGGCATGTGGCCTTGAAAGCATTTTTTTTAAGTTGCGACTTGTAAACAACTTACATTGCCCTTTAAATATGTCTGATCCTCTTTTAGGGTCAAATTCTGCCTGGCCCTTAAGCACGTGGACAGTGAGAGAGGGCAGTGAGAAACCTTTCACTCTTACAGGTATGTAAAAGAGCCGGGCATAATTACAGATGCCTGCACTTCAAGGAAGACTTCTATTCCTCTGTGAACACAGTGACTCAAAAGATACGAATAGGTGCAGAGATGGAGGGACCATGCTTTTGCCCATATCCCACCACTCAGCACTCCTAGAATGGCTTGGCAGGGACACCAACCCAATACTCCTTTCTGACCCCAAGAAGTGTTGTAGCAGGCAGGCTGTGTCTGTATACCAGAGAACATGGGGAACAATTCATCCAGGGATAGAATTTACCCTGAGCTCCTGTGAGGCAGGGCAAATTTGTAAACTTCTAATGATCTGTGGCTCAATGGCACAACTAAGCCTGATCTCAATTAGCACTGAAAACCCAAGTCATAGGGAGCCCATGAATAGTAGTCACTACTGTTTATCAAGATTAGGTAATGAAGAATTGGCAAGGTAAGTTTTGAAATAACCCTCATTCTGACTCTCTTTATCTTGGGAACATTTCTCAAACTGTGGATTGTGCATGATAAACAAATGCCAGGTGAATCTAAATTTGGTCTCCACAAATGGGATGCAAACCAGATGTTTCTGAAGGGGAAAAACAACTCTCAGACAATGTCTTTTTTTCCCTTTCCTTTGTATCTTATTTTGGGAATAAAACAATGTTCCCCTCCTCCCTATCTCAAACACTAAAGAGGTTGTTTTCAATTACAATTTGGTTACACTGACAAGTTACCTGCAAATTTCTTAACATATCATTAAAAGTTACTGATTATAGCTGATTTATTATTATGCTACAAGCTTGCATGACATTAAAGTAATATGAACTGTCTCCCCCTCCCAGGAATGGAAGGAAAACAAAATCGCACCAGAGTGGACCTAGGGTTGTACATATGTTATTGCCAAGTGTACAGTCATAGCACATATGCTTGGCACATGGGGTCACTGACCAATCTTCAGAGCACCAACATGATTACTTTGCCAAATGTAGTGCAACCACAAGAAATAAAGTTTTTATTTACATGAATGAGGAAAAACCATCACTAAAACAAGTACCTAAAAAGTTAGATGAAAGTTAGATGCATCGGATGAAGTGGGTTTTACCCATGAAAGCTTTTGCCCAAATAAATCTGTTAGCCTTTAAGGTGCTAGAGAACTCCTCATTGTTTTTTGTAAATACAGACTAACATGGCTATCTCACTGAAAAAAGTTAGGTGTTATTGAACAGAACAGAGACTGAAGCATGAATACAGGGCAGCAGCATAGAGAACTTGTATGATACATTTAATATATTTTCAAAGTAGCCTCCTCAACCCAGCCTCTAAATTCACTTCAAAGTTTTGTGTGCACCAAACTTACATTTGCATGTGGGAATTTCTGCACCTGACACAGTAGCTGGATGTCTAATTATCTCATTATAGATGTGAAAAAATTGCAGGAGCAAAATTAGAGAAAACAAAATTGTCCGTAGCTGTGCAGATTACTGAATGACTGGCGAGACATTTAGAACCATCACTGCAAAAATTTACATCACAGCATTTTTAAGACTCTAAGGTTCCATAGCCAAAAGTGAAATCCAACTCCATCCTTCTATCATTCTTTTCATTCTTCCACCCAATGTCTAGTAAGTTCTCATGGCATATATGACACAGATTTCCACACCAAAAAGCCTACATCGGCAATTATAGGATTTCTAAACCATGAAAGGGAGAGAAGACTGTGCCTCTTTGGAGATGACTTGGTGTGATGGATCCAAGGTCTCATGCTCTTGAATAGTGCTAGAACAGTTCCTGGGAGGATCCTTTTAATGAGTCAATCCCCATAAGGTCACACTCTCCCATGGGGACCAAACTTTGGAACCTGCAGAGCCCATTTGACACTGTGAGCTCTCCTTAATTAGTCCACCTGTACTGGATATTTGGGGTAAACTTTCACATGCAAAGGGAACAATGAGCCCCCAACTTCCTGATCTTGGAGTGGCTCTCAGCTAGTGTTATCAAAGCAGGAAAGGTTTATTAGATGCCTGGAACACCACATAGATAGTTTTTGGTTATCATAGAGAACAGAAAGTTACAGCATAATCCACCTGAGTCAATTCAGAGCCTAGAGCTGTCTCTGACTGACCCCTTGAGTCCCAGTCCAGCACAGTGTGCTCTGCTTCCACTGGCATAGATATAATTACTCCCCAGACCACTCCTCTGTCCTTTGTTCTTGTTCCTGGGCAAACAATGACCTTCCTTAGTCCTTTGTTCTCTAGCCAATCATAACCAGCTAGCTTCCTGCAGAGGCTCTGGGCCTCACTGGTCACTATTTACTAAGTACCAGATGTCCAGGCAATAGTTAGATATCTAAATAAAAGTGGCACGATTTAGAAATGTTTTCAAGTTCCTTTTGAAATAAATGGTGACCATGGATGCTCAACACCTCTAATAAATACTTTTGTTTAGGTTCCTACTGTGGCAGGGTGTTGCCCTGTACTGGACCTTTAAGAGACCTGGAGTAAGGAGGAAGCCCAGCTGAGGCAGGTAACCAGGGCCCAGCTGGAGGCCATACAGAGCAGCTCCTGGGAGGAGGAGAGGGACCTGCCTGACTGCCTGCAATGAGAGAGGCTTCAGCCTAGCAAACCCAGGCTACCCGGCCTGAGGCCCTAGGGGCTGCAAGGAGGGGCAGTCATGGAGGGTGGGACTCACATGGAGGTAGCCCTAAAAGGCCGGGCTGCAAGGATGTAGCTGCAGTAGGCTGGGGGAGTCTGAGCCAGAGAAGCCCCAGGGTATAAGTCCACAAGTCAGGGTTGCAGTAGGCAACCGGGCAAGCAGAGTGGGAGAAGAACAGGGGGGTTTTAGGAGTAGGGAGGACCCAGAAAGAGGAGCAGAGGAAGAACAATGACTCCCCCCCGGAAGGGGGCATGGATCAAGACCGGAGTGGTCACTGCCGGAGGGCAGTGCCCTGAAGAGTAACACCTCACACAAAGGGGGCGCGTCAGCATCAGAGCCACCAGTTACTTCCCCAAAGCCATCCTGAGGGAAGAGCCGTCCGGAAAGTGAGTCCAAACCGCTACACTACATTCTTATTTAGACACATATTTTTGGATATTGAAATTTTTAATTGTTGACCATAGTGTGCGTGTGTGTACACACACACACACATAGATATACACACACACTATTAGCTCTTTGCAGAGTTTTTCTGAAGGACCTCAGTAACTCTGCCCATGGCCTCCCCACTAGGAGACTGTGCCTTGCCCCCCTCTGCCTTTGCCCTCTTCCCTGTACACTCAATAAAACAACAGTTGTATATTCAAAAACAAATGTGTTGAATTTTGTTTAGAAAATAAACTGTGGAGGAGGAGGGAATGCAAAACTGGATAGGGTGAAGGAGAAGGGGGGCTGAGAACCTGGACAGGGTGAAGGAAGAGGGAGACTGAGAACTTGGATATAGGGAGAGAGGAGCGGAGCTCACAGCTGGGGCTGAGAATGGCGTGTAGTGCAACTGGAAGTTTCATCTCGTGTCCGGGGACCTCGGGGCCCTTGGGGATGGGGGGTGGGGCACAGACAACAGGGGGATAGGTGGGGAGCTGGAGTGTGGTCAGGCATGGCAGGGTGGTAAGGACAGTAGCTGGGTATGCCATCATCTCCTGGATGGTGGCACGCATGTTGCAGCCCTGCTGCAGCAGTTCAATCCACATTTGGATCTGCTATTGGGCATCATCCTGGACTTCCTGGGCCCTGGTCTGTTGCATGTCCCAGAGGATGCCCACCTGCTTCCTCATATGGTCCTCATGGACCTTCCGGCACCTTCGCCTCCCCAGGATCAGGACCTGGTTTGCCTGCTGGTGATCACCCCTAAGTCATAGCTGGTCTGGCTGTGGAGAATAAAGAGGGAGAGATGATCAGTCATCCATGCAGACACTGTCCCTCCCATTGGCTTCACAAATCTAGGCACTCAATTTTGGGAATATCAGATTTTGTTCTGGGTTAATATATGTCAGCATGTGACACTATGTATACGTGGAAGGTGGAAGGATTCTCTGATTAAATTGCTTGTGATTTATGGTTTTAAAAATGAGTAATGTTGATTTTTTTTCTCTTTTCTGTGAATTTTAATGCCAGTGAAAGATGTTAAAGACTGTGAGAAAAGAAATTCTATGATTATCCACAGGCCGAGTTCAGCACTGCCAACAGCAGTGCAGCTTTCCCCAAGCAATGCTTCTCAACTATGACTTGAAAGGACCACAGTTACGGCTGGGAGAGGAGTTTAATCCCCATGCTCATTCAATCCTTAGCTTCTTTGCTGAGCCTGCCAACTATTGCCAACTGCAGTGGTGCCTTTTGTGACATGAACAGTTGCCCACAAGGAACTGGGCTGAGACTATAATCAAATGTAATTATTTGCAATCATTATTGCCCTGGGACAGATCTGAAATAGGAAAATGAAAGAGAGAAGCTTTCCATCCTATATCCCAAATCCTCATAGCAATATTAAACATTACAGTACAGAAAGCCAAACTCCTCCCTGGACTGTCTAAAATCATTTATATATCTTTCCGTTATTTTAATTCCTCTGCCCTGCATGGTTCATTTTTTTTGTACCTTTCAGTTATATAACCTCAGAAGATAATCATACAGCGTGTGTCTAGACTACAGTGTTTTTTTCGAAAAAAGTGGCCTTTTTTCTAAAAAACTTCCCCTGCGTCTAGACTGCTGCCACATTCTTTCAAAAGTAAATCAAAAGACCACAGCAGTTTTTTTGACCGTGGAAAACCTCATTTTATGAGGAAGAAGCCTTTTTTTGAAAGTGATCTTTCGAAAAAAGGTGCTATGTAATGCACACTGTGCTTCTTTGAAAGAGAGCATCCAGACTGCCTGGGTGCTCTCTTTCAAAAAAGCTGCTTGCTTTTTCGAAAGTACTGCTTGTAGTCTAGATGCTCTTTTTCAAAAGAGGCTTTTTCAAAAGTATCTTTTGAAAAAGCCTCTTTCAAAAGAGGCTTGCAGTCTAGATGTAGCCACAGTAAACAGTCCAGAAAAATTCAGTTAGAACCAACTTAACCCCCTTCAACTGACTGGATTAGAAGAAAGGGTGCGACTCAGAAAAAGAAAAAAAAAGTAGCAATTAGGGAAGTCCCTGTCCCTTACTGTGATTTTTTACAGACGAAGAACCTTTATAAAAAGAACATCCACTTTCATAATCACTGTCTGTTCACTACCAGCTGTTTCCCATATAATCTGGGGAGCTGTCTGTTGCATTTGTCCCATGTTATAAATTTAAAAATGTGTCTACTATCTATTTAAATGTACATAGCACCCATTAGTTATTCAGCACATAATAAACAATAGGCAATCTTGGAATTACGAGACTACATTTGCAGGAATCAAGAGAGGTAGCTGACAAATTAAAAAAGGCAAATACCCTGCAGGCCAGATCACCCCTCTCCCCCCGCCACACACAAACACAAACACAAGCAGGAGAGAAGGGTATGGAGAAAAACTCCATGAAACTCACCTTGTAAATATTTCACTGCACAGTTCTCTCTCATGGGAAGGAACTATGGTGAGGTATCACAGGTTATGGATGCCATGCTCTCTCCAACCTTTGGATCTTTGGAAGCCACAGAAAGGGGAGGCTTCACAGTGGAGATAACAGTTTCCCCAGCTGCTTGCTCTAAGCAGAACCCAACTGGTGATTGATTGTGTCCAGTGAGGCTGTTCAACAGCTTATGGTAACAGATCCATAGGGAGGTGAGGAATTTCTGGGCTCCATTAGCACACAGAAATGTAAGTGTAGTTTAAGGGTTGGTATCGTGAAGAGGAATGTGCCCTCCTGCTCATATGCATGATCAGCAGAGCTCACCAGATACAGTGGCAGGGTAGGGAACAGAACATGCCAAATGCTCCTATAGAGCCAGACACTTCTCTAACAGAAGCCAACATGTCTTGAGTGCAGTTTGGCCCAGGGTGTGATACAGAGAAACTATTATTTACTGGGCTCTGATTTAGACACAACCTTAACTACTAAATCACTAGAACCCTGAGCTGCTACTGTGCCAAGAAGGGTGCACAGGGGGAATAAATTACCACCCATAAATAGGCATATTCTGTTCTTACTCTTCAAGTCCTTCATCTTTGTTATTTTAAATAAAAACTGTCCCCTGCCAAGGGATTTCAAGTGGCAGATATATTGAGAGATCTGTCAGTCATTCTCTCCTACAATCACATTTACTCTTGGCCTACGTATGACCAGTGAGTGCATTAGTTCTAATTATAAATGTGAAATCCTATTTAGTCCTCTTTGAGATGACACAGATATATAGAAAACATGAGCAGATAAAGGTAGAGGAATCAAACTGCAGATATGCAACTGTTATCTGTTCAGGGATTTCTTTAAATCAACTTGGTTTCTAAAGTGAGAAAGACAAGATGTGGGGCAAGAAGGTTGCATTGTGAAGTAGCAAGTTTAGACAAGATTATATAGTTAAAATGTAAGAAATTAAATATAGAAAGTTGAATGGTTAGGAGAATATTTAAATGGAAATCTGAAGACTATAACTTATAACATGTATACATATTTTCATTCATGAAAAACTTCCTGAAACTCAGTTGTTTAAACTGTGGAAAAAAGCCTTCTGAGGAAAAAAGACATTTAAAACTAAATTGTGCAAAGCTCTAGAAATGTTTTCCCAGATAAATTACATTCATCTCAGTCATTTCAGGCTAAATACATAACCAGGACATTTTAATTAGATGCAAACTGAGATTTATAAATTCAAACAATGTTTAACTCAAAAGAAATCCAAACACCTTTAACTCTGCCCTGCAGTGACATCATCTGAGGAAAAAATTCACACAACATTCTAGTGTATATTTAATCATCAGTTTTTTTCTAATCTGGAACTAAACACATATTCATTTATAATATTATGAGGATACATTCTTTACCCTCAAGCGAATGGATTGGATAACCTAATGTTCAGGTCTTCCTCATCTCTAATTTCAATTATGTTGTGACTTACAGACATATAAAGAAGGGTTAACTCTAAACCTAAATTTCTCAGAAAATGGTTCTCGTTGCTATTAAAAGTATTTTAAATACTTCAGTGTTTAGGACCTTAAAAGAAGCAAGCTCCTGTGTCTTTGAGGAATTTTATTTCAAAATATCCTCAAGAAAGGTTAATACTTAAGATGCAAAATGCAACATTGTTTAGAGATTATTCAAATCGTAGAGAGAAATTCTGGCCCCACTGAAATCAATGGGAATTTTGCCTGAATCCTGAGTGGAGGGAGGAGCCTAACCGTAGATTAGAAACCCAAATTCTTTGTGAGGGGAGCAGGGGTTTATGCCACACCCTTCTCAGTATTTCTTAATGATTATTTTAGGCTTAACACATTGCTCAACACGTTGACTTTAGTGAATCCCGTTATCAGGAGCCTAAATCTTCTCATGCAAAGTATAGGGACTGGGAGCCTGAGTGCCTAACACAGGGCTGTGAATTCCACTAGTGAGAGGAGCACCGAAATATTAGGAATTGCAATTCTAAACCTAAATTTCCCCTGTGAATCCCACCCTATATTCTTACAGCTCTAGTATTTCAGAGGATGCTTTTAAAAGACCCCTAGCACAAAGGATACTATTCTCCATTAAATTTTACAGGGGAATCTAAGTAATTTCTCTAGAACCCCATAAAAATAGTTATAGAACCCCTATGACTTCAATCCTTGTTAAATTCGACAGGAGTTTTCTATAAGGCATTTTGAGATAAATTCTAAAATATGTAGAGTATAGTTCAAGAAATGGGATTTAGTAACAAAGAGAAATATATAATCCAACTTCCCATATAATAGTAACTCTGGCTTTAGTTCATACTAATGTTTTTCCATCCTTGTCTGCTTAGTGAACTCATCTAATGGATATATTTTGAGAAATATTGAAAACATTGCTAAAATAATTTTAACAAAACCAAAAATGGATTGATCAGTAGATTCTTACATCAGGACCAACTATGATGATGTTGCTTATGATGACTGCTAAAAAAGAGGACTTATTACATGCAGGCTGTGTCTAGACTGGCCGCTTTTTCCGGAAAAGCAGACGCTTTTCCGGAAAAACTTGTCAGATGTCTACACTGGCCGCTTGAATTTCCACTAAAGCACTGACGATCTCATGTAAGATTGTCAGTGTTTTTGTGGAAATACTATGCTGCTCCCATTCGGGCAAAAGTTTTTTTCCGAAAAATTTTTGCGCATAAGGCCCAGTGTAGACAGCAGAGATTTCTTTTCCCCAAAATAGCCCCGATCGCGAAAATGGCAATCGGGGCTTTTTTTGCGGAAAAGCGCGTCTAGATTGGCCACGGACGCTTTTCCGCAAAAAGTGCTTTTGCGAAAAAGCATCCTGCCAATCTAGACGTGCTTTTCCGAAAATGCCTTTAAAGGAAAACTTTTCCGTTAAAAGCATTTCTGGAAAATCATGCCAGTCTAGACGTAGCCGCATTGTTTAGCTATACTGGGATAATGACAATAAGAAGGAATTATATACACACCCTGAAATATGACACAACAAAATACAAAATATCTCCTTATGTGAGCTCTTCACTTTTACAGGTAACCTGGTAAGTACAATCCCGTGCTGCAAGTTTTGAGAAAAAAAATTGAATGGTTTCTAAGTAGAGGGGAAATCACCTAACCTGTTGATATTTTTAATGTTTGATATTTAAAATGTTTGGTTTTTTTAGAGAGAGTTGAACAATATGTTTTAAAAGTTCCGTGATATGTAAATGTGAATACTGAATTCGTATGCATATTTTCCCAGGCAAAAAAAAAAAAATTACTTAGTTGTTTTTTGCTTTTAAACAAACCTGGATTGTCTAGTTTCAATGAAGTTACCATTCAACTGAGTTGTACAATGGGTAGAAAAACTTTTATAAGAAGCTGCTTGGTATTAGCAGATCTATTTTTAATGAGTAGAAATGATTTAGTTACAATGGATAAAAAAGACATGTGCTTACTTTGCGTCTAGGCAGTATTGTACAGTTGCTAATTTATGGCATCAAATTTTTTTCTTAATTATTCATTTTTTACATACATACCACAATAGTGTCTTCACCCAAATATAGCACAAAGATGGACAGTGAGAAAGAGTAGGAAATGTGTATAATGAGGAAGTAAATACTATCTTCAGTAACATTTCTTGTAAGTACAATTTCATGTTTTAGCACAAGAAAACAGTAAAAATAGAAAGATGATGGTAAAACTGAGGTATGGAGAAAAATGTGGAAAACAGTAAGAGATGTTCTTTTTTTATGAGAGACAGTTGAAAATGGGAATTCATGTTTCTTCCAACACAGAAATGTATGAGCTTCACAATCATCACTCTTTCTTATTTCTATCAGTCACATGGCCAAATTTTGTTCTTAATTACAACATAACACCAATAAAAGGAGCGGAGTGATTTTCTCTTTCAGCATAGATAGACCCACACTATATTTGAACTACATGCCCAAATTATGCTACTGAAGACTTGCAAAATCCAGCTTCTGTCCTTGAGCCCGGGGCACCATATCTTATCTGTGTCACTTTGAATTAGGCATTGCACAGTGATTTCTGACTAATATCTACCTTACCTGGCAGCTTATAAAATCAGAAAGCAGCACTGAGGACATTTTAATGTTTCTAAAAGGCAGGTTCTAATTCACAGGGTAAAAACAGAGTTTAGTGGAATACAAAACCTAGAGAAGACGACTGGAAAACATCACCTTTAACAAATAATAAAATAAGGAGCAGTAATTTTGTAGTTTTTTTTCAGACAACTGAAAACACTTCTGTATTTTCTCAAAGTACATGGCCCTCAACACCATAATATCTGAAAACCCCACAATCATTCATGAATACATCATCAGACCACCCCTGTATAGGAGGGAAGTATAATCATATATATTTACTCAAAGGTAAACTGAGGCACAGAAAGACTTACACAATGTCATAAAGGACATCTGCAGCATTTCCAAGAAACTGAACTCAGACCTGGGTCTCAATCCAGTTTATTAGCAAACTTCTTCCCTCTTAAGAATCCCTTTTTTGTTAAGTGCAAATTTATGTGACAGAACTAAGAGATCCCATTTAGGGACCAAGTTAGAGTGTTTGACTGAGTAGTAAATCAAGGAACAGTTCTGTTAAATTTCAGGAGTAAAATCCTGACCCCTCTGAAGTCAAAGTGAATTTTTCCATTCACCTGAATGGAACCAGATCTCACCACAGGTCTTAATTGTTACATGAACTACAGGTTAAATCTCTCTAGTCCAACACCCTCAGGAACTGGCCGGAACCAAACCAGAGAATTTGCCAGACCATTGGAAGTCAACCCTGTCTAGAAACAGTACCAACACTTCCACTGCTTACTGAGCTCTTAGAAGACATTAAGGGGTAAATTAAAGCTAAATAACAGCACAGAACACTGAGAGCCAGCACTCGTGGCTGTAAACAAACTTTATGAGACTGCAGGAAATTTGGCCACACCCATAATAAGTAGACATTTGGTAACTAAAATCGTGCTGGACCACGGATGATGCTGAACCAGAGAGTGCCAGAGTACAGAGTTTCAACCTGGACTATAATTAGTAAACTTTTTCTTGTTATAAGAAATCAAGTGCTTAATAGCAGGTATGAAAGCAAGGTCTGATTTTTGACTGGTTTATAGGATTTGACATTATAGATGGGGCATGTGAAACAAATAAATTAAGTGACTTTTCAAACACCACAGAAGTCAGGATCAGAACTAGGACTAGAACCAAGCTGTTGGAGCTGGGCTGGGCTGTGTAGGCAGAAATTTGTTAATTCTGGAAGATACTAAATCTATGTACATTTTGAGTGGTAGATGATCTCTGCAATCTATAGAAAAACATGCAGCAGCTCTTTGCAGCACAAAACAAACATAAAGTCCACATGTATACTGTACCACCCCTTCCTTTACATTATCCAAGTAGACAGCCTGCAGAATGGTGCTCTTCAAACCCTTTTAACAAGAAATGCCATTCAGGGGAAAAAGTACCTTGATGAACAAATTTCAAACTAAATGTGAAATGTTCCCAAGGGACTGGGCTACAAAGTCAAGTGCTTGTTCTGCACATGCTAGCCTTCCCCTAATGCAGTTATTCTTTCTGCATTCTCTGCCTGAACACTATGCGTTAATTAGAAAGGAATTGATAACAAATATGGTTCAGGTGCATGTGCTTCACAGCTGAAGAGAAGACTTTAGACAGACGGCATCCTCAAAATACCATTGGTGCCTATTAAAATCATTAGGGCATGTCTACACTACAGAGTTAATTCGAAATAACAGCTATTAACTTTAATAGCTGTCTACACATACATACAAATAAATTCAAAATAGCGGAGACCTTATTTCGAATTAGGTAAACCTCATTCTATGAGGAATAACACCTAATTCAAAATAGCTATTTCGAAATACGTGCTGTGTAGACACTTATTTCGAATTAGGGGGCCTCCAGCCCTTCCCAGTTCCCCCTGCTGCCCACTCTGGGCCAAACCAGGAAACCTCCTCTCTTCTCCCCCGGGGCCCTTAAAGGGGTAGACTCTGGCCAGACAGCACATGCCAGAGCCAGGCCTGCCAGCAGTCTCTGCCCCTGACCCAGTGGCCCCAGGATGAGCCAGGCAGCCAGTGCCAGCCAGCTCTCCTCCAACCAGTCCCCCAGCACCCAGAGGCCAGCCAGGGGCCATAGACGGCGCACGTCCGCCTGGACTGGTGCGGAGATCATGGACCTCATTGAGGTTTGGGGGGAGGCCCCCAACTTCCATGATCTCTGCACTAGGCGAAGGAACGCAGCCATCTATGGCTGCATAGTGGCCACCATGGCCAGGAAAGGCCACAGGCACACCCAAAAGCAGGTGTGCCTGAAGGTGAAAGAGTTGTAGCAGCCATACGCCAGGGCCACCAGGGGGGATGCCGCAGCAGGGGCTGACACCTGCCCCTATTTTCCCGCCCTCGATCAACTCCTGGGGGGTGGGGCGGTCCACACCAGCCCAGGAGGCAGTGAGCCGGGACTGGAGGGCCCTGAACCAGGCACACCAGAGAGACCACCGCCAGCTGTCTCGGCACCGGAGTCGGCAGGGACGGCCAGGGAGGCAATACCAGGTAAGTGCCGGCACTGTCCCCTACCCAGGATGGGGGAGGTGGAGAAGGGGACCAGGGACCGCGCGCATGGGCCATGCCTCCCACGGATCATGCAGCCACCTGTGCACGTGCGAGCACGTGCCATGCCACCTTTGGGCAGGTGGCTCCAGCTGCGTGACACCCAGGGGCCGTGGCTCAATAGGCACATGCATGTGTGAAGAGACCTGACACGCTCCTGATCCCGGGGCGGGACCCAGAAGGACACTCTCCCTTCACACACCCCCTCTACACAGAGGCATGGGACATTTTGTCCCTGCCCCAGCCACACTATACACGGCACAGGGGCATGGGTGCGGTATTGGGGCAGCTCCCAGTTCCAGGGAGAGCCAGACATCCTGACCACGGCCTCTGTGCAAGCACAGCGGCTCTGATGGTGCAGGGCATGGTCGCCCTCACATCACATGTGGGGACTGGGCATCATCCACTGTGTCCCCAAGGAGAACTGACCACTACTCTTCTTTCTCTACAGATGCACCAGCTGCTCGTGCAGGGTGCACCACTCCACCCAGGACATGCTCCCGCACCCGCGGCCTCCTCTGGACCACCAGTACATGGCAGGAGTACCGGAACCAGCACCTGTGAGCCCTGCACTGCACCATCCTGGCCTGGATGCTGGAGGACCTGCAGCTCTGCTGGGAGCAGCTTGCTGAGGACCGAGCGATGAACTCTAACCTTCAGGCCCTGCTGCAGAGCATGGTGTCCCGTGCTGGTCCTGCACCTGCTGCCCCCCCCAACTACTGTCCCTCCTCCCACTCCTGCCCCCCCTTTCTCCTAAACCTCCACACCCTCCTCCTCAATCTCCGCACCCTCCTCCCCATCCCCCCGGGGACTCTGAGGCCCCCTCCCCCACCATTCTGGGAGGTGGTTGGCCCAGCTAGACCTCCACCCTTGAGCTTCCCCTCCCTCTTCTTCCCCTTGCTTCCCCCTTCCAGCTCCTTCCTCCCAGTTTTCCCCCTCCCCTCTCCCACCCTTTCTCCTTCCCTCTCCCTCCTCCTTTCCCCCATCTCCCCAGAGTTTCATTCCCCCTCCCCAGTTGTGTTAAATAAAGATAGGTTATATTTTCAAAAATATGTGTCTTTTATTTGACATCAGGAAGGGGGGGGGCAAGGAAGGGTAAGTGGAAGGATGAGAGGGAGAAATGGGGCACAAGCCCCCAGTGGGACAGACCGGGGAGACTATTAGCACTCCTCAGGGTGGACTCTCTCCCACAGGGCGCCCTGGATCCTGACAGTGCCTTGATGGTTGTCCCAGATGGCAGCCTGCAGACAGTGCAGCCAGGCTACCGGCAACGTGTCCATGAGACGCAGCAGAGTCCCTGGGGGCAGGTCTGGTTCCATGCTGCAGAGTGCTGTGGTGTCCCGAGTGAGGGCAAGCAGAGCACTCCGAGAAACAAATGCTTTGCTGTCCCTCAGCAAGGTGGACCAGCAAGCAGAGAAACCTGAGAACTGTCTGTCCCGGATGGGGAATCGGGTCCCTTTAAGCACAGACCTCGGCTAGCCTGAGGCAGCAGCCCCACACACTAAGTCCGACTCTGATGCCCTTTTGGCACTGCTTCTAGCCAGCCTTACCTTTGATTCAAGGTCCACTCAATGTGGACGCGCTATTTCGAATTAGAAAAATGCTATTTCGAATTAGTTTTTGGGTCTAGATGAGTTATTTCGAATTAGCTTATTTCTAATTAACTAATTCAAAATAAGTTAATTTGAAATAGCGCTGTAGTGTAGACATACCCTGAGGGAATATTCCATGCAGTACCTTTGGAAAATACAGTGTCACTCACCTGAGAAGGGGAGAGGATAAATGTGGGCAAAGTAGGACAAGAGTATGGACTGCTGTGATGAGTGCTGTCCTCTTAGGCTGTCTCTAGACTACATGCCTCTGTTGGCAGAGGCATGTAGATTAGACACATAGGCAAAGGCAAATGAAGCCACAATTTAAATGATCGCGGCTTCATTTACATTTACATGGCTGCCGCACTGAACCAACAAACAGCTGATCAGCTGTTTGTCGGCTCGCGCGCTAGTCTGGACGCTCCCCTGCCGACATCAAAGCCCTTTGTTGGCAGCCCCGTTATTCCTCATGGAACGAGGTTTACCCGGGCTGCCGACAAAGGGCTTTGATGTCTACAGGGGGAACGTCCAGACTAGCGCGCGAGCCGACAAACAGCTGATCAGCTGTTTGTCGGCTCAGCGCGGCAGCCATGTAAATGTAAATGATCATTTAAATTGCGGCTTCATTTGCCTTTGCCAAAACAACAAATCTACATGGCTCCGTCGATGGAGCCATGTAGTCTAGATGTACCCTTACTGTGTGCTCAGAGAGCTACTCTAATTTATGCACCTTCCTTTGGATTGTGAATGGGCGGCTTTGTAGCCAGCAGCCACTGAAAATTCCCATGTTAGGGAAGCTTTACTTCTGTGTCCTGCCTGCCCCAGGCACATCCCTCTCAATGCCAATGATTGTTCTCAGAACGCAGCCTGCAACTGTCTGTATTGGTTCTACTCTTGTTTCCTGCACAGCTTCTCTGGCCAGATCCAGAGCTTTTAAAGCCCTTTTACACTGCACCAACCCTTTCTCCTAGCCTAACAGGGGCCAGAGCTGCAATGAGAATCTCACTCATTAAATGCATCTGTGTTTGAGACTTTATGTTTGAAAAAGGGCAAAAACACCCCAGTAATAGCAGGGCACTGTCGTGGCTGAAAACATCTCAGCATGTTTATTTCAAACATTTTTAAATTTTTGATTTGCTTTGTGTTAAAATTTCAGAATATAAGAAAAATTACTATTATTAAATATAAGAAGTGTCCTTTCCCTCAGAAAACAAAACAAAAACCTATGCAAAAAATGGCAGTTTAAAGATATCATTAGCTAAAATGACCATGAAATGGAGATGTGCACATACCTGCATTGCTGACTCTATCAAATAATCTCTGACCAACGCTTTCAAGGCAGAGTCCGATGACTGCATCACTTGAATGTGAAAGTGGCAACATCCAAGAGGAAGACATGCATCCTTAAACATCGGAGAGAGTCATGGCATGGGGGGAGGCTTTAGAATGGGTTTTTGTGTTAGCTGTACCCATGGAAATCTTAAAACCACGGGTGTCAAACCTACATGGGACTATGACCTTGCAACAGTACTCACTAAAATTTGGCCCAGTCACGCATCCATCTTTTCATTCCTCTCCAAGTGTTTGTGGAGTTTTTTGGATGATGGTTATTGGGGTCAACAAAGCAATATCAAAAACAATGTTCACTTTTTCATTCCATCTCCCCTCTAATCTCCCTGGAGATTTTGTCAGACTTCAATTTATCAAAATTGTTACTTTCATTTCAAAAACCATTTTGTGTTGCAAAACTCTTGCAATAAAAATGTCACTAACTCAGCTCTTCCTAGCAGAACTCAGGAGGAGGAATGCCACAGGAATTTGTTTGCCCTGCAACTTTAAGTCCTTCAGGTGCTGCTAGATGCAGGGAGAACCCCAATCTGGAATTAGACCTCGCATACCACCTTTTCTGATCCCAGATGTGGTCGATCCCTGCTACTAACTTCCTTAATTCTTTCAGTATTCAATGTAAAAAGGTGCAATATATGAAGGTTTTTATAGTTACTCCTCTCGCATTTTATAGTATTGTTATATTTCTAACCTGAAAGGATAATACATGATTTTTAAAGAATGAAATTTATAAGCGAATTGCAGACATAAGTAGTATGTGTTATATATCTTTACAAGCACATCAGTATTTGCCATTATATATGGTTGTAAGCAATCTATAGACCTCTTATACTCTATATTACATAATATATTATTTATTGAAATATTATTTATAATACATTATAAAATATACATGTGCTTGCAGGTTGAACCCTCTAGTCTGGCACCATCAGGATGTAACCAGAGCCGAACCAGAGAATTTTCCAGACCACGGGATGTCACTATTGTCTAGTAGCATTACCAACACTTTCACGGCTTACTGGACTCTTAGAAGACATGTAGGGGCAATTCGTTATTTTTATTTTATTTCTATGGGTTTGCATACATAAAACAAAAATAATTGTATATGAAAAGATCCTAATACAGTAAAACCTGTGTTATCCGGCACGCTCAGGGATTAGGGCATTCCGGTTATCTAAAAATTCCAGTTATCTGAGGGTCCCATCAACCTAGGAAAAACCAATGGACAATAATAATAAAACTCATGTTTTTAATATTGGTAGTTTTGTAGTGTGAGGCAGTTGGTTTCACATTTCTATTTTGAGTTAAAGATGATTAGTACTTCTTAAATAAAAAATGTTAAGCCAATCATGGTAAACCAAGCCAGGCCTGTGCACCTGAAGATGTGAATGTATTCTGGCTGGGGGCAATGCCGGTTAACAAAGTTTTCTGGTTAACAGAGTGCCAGATAACAAAGGTTTCACTGTACAACACAACACTGAAAGAGTTCTAATAGAATGAAGTCTTTTGTGGTTTCTT